>NW_027514059.1:0-102093 GCF_048772815.1 Callospermophilus lateralis
GACTTAGATTCTCAGCACCTGATGGATCTTAAGAATGATCCCATGTGAGCTTCCAAACCAGAATGGCAAAAAATATCATTCATTGTGGATGAAGATTCTTGCCTTCCTCTGTTAGGTTCCTGCACTCCAACAAATATGAATAGGGATTCTGTGAGTCAAATGAGTTCTTCAAAGCCCAAAGCAGTGTTTCTGCACTGAGACTTTCCTGGTCACACTGATATCTGAGTTTTCTGAGATGCTCGCCATTCTCTTCAACTATCCTTTACATGGCCATGTCACAGAGCTTGGAGGTGGTACATATTTTGGACACAAATCCCTGAGCCCATTCTGGAGAGTGGCCAGAATTCAGGAAGAAAACAACAACTTAGAAAGATAGCAGGTGTTGCACATCGATAAGACAAGCTGCAGTCCATTCATATATTGGGCAGGATGAATTATAGGGAAGATTTATACTAGACAGGACACATCCATTAATGCATTCTCTTTTCTAATGTCTACAACAACGGACACAGTGGGATACACATAAACAGAAACACTCGCCTTGTCAAATGACTTACTAGAAACTGTCTGCTCCAAACCAAACAAACCGCCTTTTCGATCTATTCTCAGAACATGAGACAATACAACAAACCCACACCCACTCCCACAAAGGCACCTCCTTCCCCCAAGTAGGTCTGTGACTATCCGGAGTGTCCTCTGACTGGTGGGCCATACTATGTTCCCCCGAAATGGCCTGTCTTCTCTCAGATCTTGTTTCCTTGACCAACTCTGTGAAGATGTCAGGAAAAAGTGGTTAGCCACTACCTGTTTTCGCAGGAAAGCTCCATCTTCAGAGCTCTCCTGGCATTTGGCCATCCTCACATCATTAGGTACCAAGAAAACTGGCTATGTCCTTGGTAAATCCAAACAAGTGAGCCCACTGGGCCTGGGACTGGGACTGCCTCTGGGTGCCTGGCTTCTTGGATACCAAGTTCAGAGAGTTCCATCACCAAGGAAATGAGGTATGTCACATTCTTTGTAACTGAATGAGGTCACTGCCTTGGCAACCACTTTGTCCTAACAGTTGCTTCCAAGGGTTACATAAGATGGAGGTTTCCCCTACTTCCTGTGACACTTTCATAAGGTAGAATGTATATCAACAATTGGCACCCAGGAACAGCTCTCCACTCAGGCCTGGATTGTTCCACCTTGTCTACAATAAGAAGAGAGAGGCAGATTCAGACACATCCCTTCATCCTGACCAGGTTGTTTGCCATGGAAGTTGACTTTTGCTCTCTCAGGTGCTTCATACCTGCCTACAACTTCTCCAGGTATCATTTGTGCAAGAACATTTGAGGTTCTCATCTGGTGGAAGATCCCCAACTTTCCTGTATTGTAAGAACCCCTCTGTCCCTGCTCTTCTGTAAAATGATTGAGGGAACAGTGTATACTTGGGGTTAAAAACAGGTTTGATTTGGTGACGAATGATTCTGTGCGATGAATGATGGGATTGGGAACCTGCAATATTTACAAGAATATAGAGGTGAAATATAATATGAAAAAAGAAATCTAGGTATGCTTTGAAGCCCAGAAGGGTTTTGCCCTTGATTGGGATACTTAGCTTTGAATTATGTTCTGCAAAGATGTCTCAGATAATTTGATATACAATGGCATAGGACCTTGTACATTGGATGATTGAATTTAGAAGAGAACATCCAGTCAAAAAGGGATATTCAGTAGGATTAGGAAGATAGTCGGTAGGTTTAGGAAGACGAGTGAGTATAGGATTTGGACCAAAAGTTCTTTAGCAATAGACTTTTGGTTATAGAGTGAATGTAAATGTCAGCACATATGAAGAGTCAGACACTATGTTGAACTGGGGAAAATATGTAGAAAAGCAGATATCAATGGAAACATTACGAAAGCAGGCAAAGTATAAAGTGAGGGATAGAATTAGACATTTTCAACAGGGTTGAGTTTCAATATATAAATTAGGAAAAAACAAATATGTAGTCACCAATAGGAGTGACAATTGACAGCATTAGGAAACCTGGACATGGATGTTTTTAGAAATCCATGTTCACTTTCCATTTAGGCTTTGGTACAATCATAAGTGTGACCTTTCCATTTTTTGTCCAGAATATTACTGTGATAATGAGGTGACATGAGTATTTCTTTCACCATTTCAGGGAGCAATATATTGAAGATGTAAAATTAGACTCGGGGGTACAAATAGGTGTACCCTGTTTCAATGAACATAGAGAAAAACCACGAATAGACCATACTGTGAATAAATAATATAACTTATTTGAACTTTAAATAATGAATTGAACTGATATCTGAAAAATAAAAGGAAATTGTATATTGATATACAATCATTCATTCCAACCAGTTATATATCTAATGGAAATATTAGTGTTTTGGTTTATCATGAAGAGTGTGTGAGTTTTGCTTCAAAATGATTATGGAAATTCAAAATAATGTGTTTGGAAAGAAGTCTCATGAAAAGACCAGGCAAGAAACCCTGACAATACATGTGTTCTGAAGCAAGAAGTGATTAATGTTGAAACAAATGCATATTAATTTGTGAACTTGGGGATGAAATGTATATCCTATGATGTGCAAAAACTGAAGAAACAATAATGTACCAGTGTCGAATACAAATGAATGACAAATTACATATCATGTCCCATAGGAGTCTACTTGCTTTGATGTTAGACTGGGTCAGATACTGTAGAATAATGAGGATTTGTATGCACCCTTCACTGAAGTTAGCAGTCAGTACTAGGAAACAAATATGTATTTCAGGTGGATGAATATTTCTGATTATAATCTTCTGAAAAGTGGATTATAAATCAACATACATGAACATGAATGAATTTAGAGAGTGTATACTAGACACATATATTTCATATTTGGAAAACTTTGGAGAGTATATCTATATCTATATCTATACACACACACACACACACACACACACACACACACAACACTCACAGACATTAAAAAGTACCAATATAAATGCCAATCGAAATTCATCCACAGATGCAAAATATATATCATCCACAGATGCAAAAATATTTATGTTACTGAACATGAGTTTATGTATAATGTTGTCCTTCTAGGACGCTCTCTTATAGGTTGAATTTTCATTTCCAACAGCATTTAGGAGGAGTGAACACTTCTCACAATTTGTATCTGCCAAGACATCCACCTTACAAAAATGTACGTGTGATACCTGGTAGGATTCTATATATGCATATAAATATACATGTGTGAATAGGCTACAGAAATTGGAAACAAGTATTCACATATTTGTTAAGTTTAAAAACACATGGAGAATATTTCAATTAAAATTTGACTAGATGTATAACTCCTACCTTATATAATGCAAATGTCAAGTCCAACTATAGAACATGTCTCCTCTGAAGTGCTTGTATTTCTATTGTGTTGGGTTAATTTTCCCCATTATATTAGGATGAATAGTCTGAGTCTACTAGGTATGGGTTAGTGTCAGGGATTCAGTACTTCGAATGAAAAATTGGAAAATGAATCCAATGTGTATGTAAATATATGCTGCACACATATCCTCCCGCTCTCATCCAAAACAATGTCTTGACATTACCTTCACCCCAAGTAAGACACAATTAGAGGAGAAGAGTTACACAATCAGTGAATACATATCTGGAATGGAAAATGCTCAGGAGTTCACAACCTTGGAGGTGGTTTAGGAGTTTCCAAAAGTAAGGGACATGGTAAACACTCCACAAACATGTAACTCTGCTGGCCTAAAAACTGTTTGAGAAACTGCCTCTGAGCTTCCGCACTTGAAATATATGTTGTTTTCATGAGATTTGGCTTCCTTTGTAGTGAGACCATCAAAGCTGGGTCTGCATCTATGTGACCTGGAGGACATGGTTTCTTATTTTCCAATGAACAAGATGAAGCAGTGCTGAAGCCTCTCTTTATAGGTAAACTGAGGCCACTGGGGACTAAGTGTCTCCCAGTCTCCCGTGTGGACTGTGAAGCCATTTGGTCCTCCTCCACTTTTTGTGGTTTTTAGGCTGCTGCACTGTGAGTTTGGTATTTGTTTCACGAAATACTAGCAGCTAAACTGGGACACAGTGCTGGAGGGAGTTCTGTCACGTGTGGTGGGTCAGGGTCTGCAAGAGAATGCACCAACTAGGCTTCTATCTCTCACAGCTTGCCCCATTGCCCCCTTGTCCATATCAACCTGATTCTTAATTTTCCTCTTAAAACTCTCCATATAACAAGATGCCTTTACATATAAGGGTCTGCTGGCAGCACCATGTCAGTTACAAGCCATTTGGAATCCAATGGTAGATCCACATGGCCCTACCACGGATGTTTTATCAAACACCTCCCCAGCACTGCTCTAGACCCACTACTCAGCAGGCTCCAACTTACTGTCATCTCTGTTCTACACCATTTTCATGAAACTCAGTAAATCAAGGCACTGTCTGGTATACTCATGATCAGCAATAGGACATCCAATGTTTCTCCAGTGCCACCTGGTCATAGGAATTTCAAAAATTTCATGGTATTTATCTAGCCATTTTTCAAGCATGAAGTTGGAGGCACTGTGGGTTTCAATTCATTTAGCAAAGATTAAATGGTGAGGAAGATCATTTCAATGAAATCTCTGGAGAAATCTCACAGGCAAGGCTTCCCAAAGAATGGACAAAAGGTCACATTAGGCCAGGCCCATTGAGGTCTACAATGTGAGGTGCATGTGTGTTTTGACTCTCAACTATGGCTGCCATTTCTTTAAGAATAAAATCATGTGATATCCTTGCTGAGATTCCCAGGCCTCTGTGGAAATCTACCCGGGGCCTAGGTCTCAGTTTCCAAGAGCGACTTTCATGTGTGGCCTCTTAAAATCCCAACAAAATTCATAGCAATGCTTCTCTGAGTTCAGTTCCAAAACCCAGTGTTTAAGGGGAATCACACCAGAGTTCAAGCCCACGTGGAACCAGTCATTTTTTCCAATGCCACACAAATGACCAACATTAAAACCAAAACACTCCCACATGGCCCTCACCTTATTCCATATAGTCAATCATCTTAAACTCTGGCTGGAGGTTTCCATGAGGGGTGCAGCCCAAGACAGTGTCCAAAATCAGCTCGTTTGCCCCTCATTTGCCTAAAGTCAGGGTAGCCTGGACACCGTTGCTGTGAACCAGGAGTGAACAAATAAGCCTGCCGTTAATACTTCTATGTTTCTCCAATTTGAGGGCCACTGATTTTAGGTATCGATTCTTTAGGTGATTTAGAGTCATGCGAAAACACAAGCACCTCTGCAGGGCTTTGAAGAACTCATTTGACTCACAGAATCCCTATTCATATTTGTTGGAGTGCAGGAACCTAACAGAGGAAGGCAAGAATCTTCATCCACAATGAATGATATTTTTTGCCATTCTGGTTTTGGAAGCTCACATGGGATCATTCTTAAGATCCATCAGGTGCTGAGAATCTAAGTCACAGCCACACACAGGACCAAGAGGCTGATAAAGACACATCCCTTTCCAAAGCAATTAAGCAAAGAACCACAGGTGAGGCCCATTCATTTCCATTTGAAAACTGTTTTCTTCAGGCTTCACAAAGGGGTGGCCTGAGGCAAAGACCTTCCTGACATTCAGTGCAACACAACAATAAGTAAGCAAAAAGCCCAAAGCAGTGTTTCTGCACTGAGACTTTCCTGGTCACACTGATATCTGAGTTTTCTGAGATGCTCGCCATTCTCTTCAACTATCCTTTACATGGCCATGTCACAGAGCTTGGAGGTGGTACATATTTTGGACACAAATCCCTGAGCCCATTCTGGAGAGTGGCCAGAATTCAGGAAGAAAACAACAACTTAGAAAGATAGCAGGTGTTGCACATCGATAAGACAAGCTGCAGTCCATTCATATATTGGGCAGGATGAATTATAGGGAAGATTTATACTAGACAGGACACATCCATTAATGCATTCTCTTTTCTAATGTCTACAACAACGGACACAGTGGGATACACATAAACAGAAACACTCGCCTTGTCAAATGACTTACTAGAAACTGTCTGCTCCAAACCAAACAAACCGCCTTTTCGATCTATTCTCAGAACATGAGACAATACAACAAACCCACACCCACTCCCACAAAGGCACCTCCTTCCCCCAAGTAGGTCTGTGACTATCCGGAGTGTCCTCTGACTGGTGGGCCATACTATGTTCCCCCGAAATGGCCTGTCTTCTCTCAGATCTTGTTTCCTTGACCAACTCTGTGAAGATGTCAGGAAAAAGTGGTTAGCCACTACCTGTTTTCGCAGGAAAGGTCCATCTTCAGAGCTCTCCTGGCATTTGGCCATCCTCACATCATTAGGTACCAAGAAAACTGGCTATGTCCTTGGTAAATCCAAACAAGTGAGCCCACTGGGCCTGGGACTGGGACTGCCTCTGGGTGCCTGGCTTCTTGGATACCAAGTTCAGAGAGTTCCATCACCAAGGAAATGAGGTATGTCACATTCTTTGTAACTGAATGAGGTCACTGCCTTGGCAACCACTTTGTCCTAACAGTTGCTTCCAAGGGTTACATAAGATGGAGGTTTCCCCTACTTCCTGTGACACTTTCATAAGGTAGAATGTATATCAACAATTGGCACCCAGGAATAGCTCTCCACTCAGGCCTGGATTGTTCCACCTTGTCTACAATAAGAAGAGAGAGGCAGATTCAGACACATCCCTTCATCCTGACCAGGTTGTTTGCCATGGAAGTTGACTTTTGCTCTCTCAGGTGCTTCATACCTGCCTACAACTTCTCCAGGTATCATTTGTGCAAGAACATTTGAGGTTCTCATCTGGTGGAAGATCCCCAACTTTCCTGTATTGTAAGAACCCCTCTGTCCCTGCTCTTCTGTAAAATGATTGAGGGAACAGTGTATACTTGGGGTTAAAAACAGGTTTGATTTGGTGACGAATGATTCTGTGCGATGAATGATGGGATTGGGAACCTGCAATATTTACAAGAATATAGAGGTGAAATATAAGTATGAAAAAAGAAATCTAGGTATGCTTTGAAGCCCAGAAGGGTTTTGCCCTTGATTGGGATACTTAGCTTTGAATTATGTTCTGCAAAGATGTCTCAGATAATTTGATATACAATGGCATAGGACCTTGTACATTGGATGATTGAATTTAGAAGAGAACATCCAGTCAAAAAGGGATATTCAGTAGGATTAGGAAGATAGTCGGTAGGTTTAGGAAGACGAGTGAGTATAGGATTTGGACCAAAAGTTCTTTAGCAATAGACTTTTGGTTATAGAGTGAATGTAAATGTCAGCACATATGAAGAGTCAGACACTATGTTGAACTGGGGAAAATATGTAGAAAAGCAGATATCAATGGAAACATTACGAAAGCAGGCAAAGTATAAAGTGAGGGATAGAATTAGACATTTTCAACAGGGTTGAGTTTCAATATATAAATTAGGAAAAAACAAATATGTAGTCACCAATAGGAGTGACAATTGACAGCATTAGGAAACCTAGACATGGATGTTTTTAGAAATCCATGTTCACTTTCCATTTAGGCTTTGGTACAATCATAAGTGTGACCTTTCCATTTTTTGTCCAGAATATTACTGTGATAATGAGGTGACATGAGTATTTCTTTCACCATTTCAGGGAGCAATATATTGAAAATGTAAAATTAGAATCGGGGGTACAAATAGGTGTACCCTGTTTCTATGAACATAGAGAAAAACCACGAATAGACCATACTGTGAGTAAATAATATAACTTATTTGAACTTTAAATAATGAATTGAACTGATATCTGAAAAATAAAAGGAAATTGTATATTGATATACAATCATTCATTCCAACCAGTTATATATCTAATGGAAATATTAGTGTTTTGGTTTATCATGAAGAGTGTGTGAGTTTTGCTTCAAAATGATTATGGAAATTCAAAATAATGTGTTTGGAAAGAAGTCTCATGAAAAGACCAGGCAAGAAACCCTGACAATACATGTGTTCTGAAGCAAGAAGTGATTAATGTTGAAACAAATGCCTATTAATTTGTGAACTTGGGGATGAAATGTATATCCTATGATGTGCAAAAACTGAAGAAACAATAATGTACCAGTGTCGAATACAAATGAATGACAAATTAAATATCATGTCCCATAGGAGTCTACTTGCATTGATGTTAGACTGGGTCAGATACTGTAGAATAATGAGGATTTGTATGCACCCTTCACTGAAGTTAGCAGTCAGTACTAGGAAACAAATATGTATTTCAGGTGGATGAATATTTCTGATTATAATCTTCTGAAAAGTGGATTATAAATCAACATACATGAACATGAATGAATTTAGAGAGTGTATACTAGACACATATATTTCATATTTGGAAAACTTTGGAGAGTATATCTATATCTATATCTATACACACACACACACACACACACACACACACACATAACACTCACAGACATTAAAAAGTACCAATATAAATGCCAATCGAAATTCATCAGTAAATATATATCATCCACAGATGCAAAAATATTTATGTTACTGAACATGAGTTTATGTATAATGTTGTCCTTCTAGGACGCTCTCTTATAGGTTGAATTTTCATTTCCAACAGCATTTAGGAGGAGTGAACACTTCTCACAATTTGTATCTGCCAAGACATCCACCTTACAAAAATGTACGTGTGATACCTGGTAGGATTCTATATATGCATATAAATATACATGTGTGAATAGGCTACAGAAATTGGAAACAAGTATTCACATATTTGTTAAGTTTAAAAACACATGGAGAATATTTCAATTAAAATTTGACTAGATGTATAACTCCTACCTTATATAATGCAAATGTCAAGTCCAACTATAGAACATGTCTCCTCTGAAGTTCTTGTATTTCTATTGTGTTGGGTTAATTTTCCCCATTATATTAGGATGAATAGTCTGAGTCTACTAGGTATGGGTTAGTGTCAGGGATTCAGTACTTCGAATGAAAAATTGGAAAATGAATCCAATGTGTATGTAAATATATGCTGCACACATATCCTCCCGCTCTCATCCAAAACAATGCCTTGACATTACCTTCACCCCAAGTAAGACACAATTAGAGGAGAAGAGTTACACAATCAGTGAATACATATCTGGAATGGAAAATGCTCAGGAGTTCACAACCTTGGAGGTGGTTTAGGAGTTTCCAAAAGTAAGGGACATGGTAAACACTCCACAAACATGTAACTCTGCTGGCCTAAAAACTTTTTGAGAAACTGCCTCTGAGCTTCCGCAATTGAAATATATGTTGTTTTCATGAGATTTGGCTTCTTTTGTAGTGAGACCATCAAAGCTGGGTCTGCATCTATGTGACCTGGAGGACATGGTTTCTTATTTTCCAATGAACAAGATGAAGCAGTGCTGAATCCTCTCTTTATAGGTAAATTGAGGCCACTGGGGACTAAGTGTCTCCCCGTCTCCCCGTGTGGACTGTGAAGCCATTTGGTCCTCCTCCACTTTTTGTGGTTTTTAGGCTGCTGCACTGTGAGTTTGGTATTTGTTTCACGAAATACTAGCAGCTAAACTGGGACACAGTGCTGGAGGGAGTTCTGTCACGTGTGGTGGGTCAGGGTCTGCAAGAGAATGCACCAACTAGGCTTCTATCTCTCACAGCTTGCCCCATTGCCCCCTTGTCCATATCAACCTGATTCTTAATTTTCCTCTTAAAACTCTCCATATAACAAGATGCCTTTACATATAAGGGTCTGCTGGCAGCACCATGTCAGTTACAAGCCATTTGGAATCCAATGGTAGATCCACATGGCCCTACCACGGATGTTTTATCAAACACCTCCCCAGCACTGCTCTAGACCCACTACTCAGCAGGCTCCAACTTACTGGCATCTCTGTTCTACACCATTTTCATGAAACTCAGTAAATCAAGGCACTGTCTGGTATACTCATGATCAGCAATAGGACATCCAATGTTTCTCCAGTGCCACCTGGTCATAGGAATTTCAAAAATTTCATGGTATTTATCTAGCCATTTTTCAAGCATGAAGTTGGAGGCACTGTGGGTTTCAATTCATTCAGCAAACATTAAATGGTGAGGAAGCTCATTACAATGAAATCTCTGGAGAAATCTCACAGGCAAGGCTTCCCAAAGAATGGACAAAAGGTCACATTAGGCCAGGCCCATTGAGGTCTACAATGTGAGGTGCATGTGTGTTTTGACTCTCAACTATGGCTGCCACTTCTTTAAGAATAAAATCATGTGATATCCTTGCTGAGATTCCCAGGCCTCTGTGGAAATCTACCCGGGGCCTAGGTCTCAGTTTCCAAGAGCGACTTTCATGCGTGGCCTCTTAAAATCCCAACAAAATTTATAGCAATGCTTCTCTGAGTTCAGTTCCAAAACCAGTGTTTAAGGGGAATCACACCACAGTTCAAGCCCACGTGGAACCAGTCATTTTTTCCAATGCCACACAAATGACCAACATTAAAACCAAAACACTCCCACATGGCCCTCACCTTATTCCATATAGTCAATCATCTTAAACTCTGGCTGGAGGTTTCCATGAGGGGTGCAGCCCAAGACAGTGTCCAAAATCAGCTCGTTTGCCCCTCATTTGCCTAAAGTCAGGGTAGCCTGGACACCGTTGCTGTGAACCAGAAGTGAACAAATAAGCCTGCCGTTAATACTTCTATGTTTCTCCAATTTGAGGGCTACTGATTTTAGGTATCGATTCTTTAGGTGATTTAGAGTCATGCGAAAACACAAGCACCTCTGCAGGGCTTTGAAGAACTCATTTGACTCACAGAATCCCTATTCATATTTGTTGGAGTGCAGGAACCTAACAGAGGAAGGCAAGAATCTTCATCCACAATGAATGATATTTTTTGCCATTCTGGTTTTGGAAGCTCACATGGGATCATTCTTAAGATCCATCAGGTGCTGAGAATCTAAGTCACAGCCACACACAGGACCAAGAGGCTGATAAAGACACATCCCTTTCCAAAGCAATTAAGCAAAGAACCACAGGTGAGGCCCATTCATTTCCATTTGAAAACTGTTTTCTTCAGGCTTCACAAAGGGGTGGCCTGAGGCAAAGACCTTCCTGACATTCAGTGCAACACAACAATAAGTAAGCAAAAAGCCCAAAGCAGTGTTTCTGCACTGAGACTTTCCTGGTCACACTGATATCTGAGTTTTCTGAGATGCTCGCCATTCTCTTCAACTATCCTTTACATGGCCATGTCACAGAGCTTGGAGGTGATACATATTTTGGACACAAATCCCTGAGCCCATTCTGGAGAGTGGCCAGAATTCAGGAAGAAAACAACAACTTAGAAAGATAGTAGGTGTTGCACATCGATAAGACAAGCTGCAGTCCATTCATATATTGGGCAGGATGAATTAAAGGGAAGATTTATACTAGACAGGACACATCCATTAATGCATTCTCTTTTCTAATGTCTACAACAACGGACACAGTGGGATACACATATACAGAAACACTGGCCTTGTCAAATGACTTACTAGAAACTGTCTGCTCCAAACCAAACAAACCGCCTTTTCGATCTATTCTCAGAACATGAGACAATACAACAAACCCACACCCACTCCCACAAAGGCACCTCCTTCCCCCAAGTAGGTCTGTGACTATCCGGAGTGTCCTCTGACTGGTGGGCCATACTATGTTCCCCCGAAATGGCCTGTCTTCTCTCAGATCTTGTTTCCTTGACCAACTCTGTGAAGATGTCAGGAAAAAGTGCTTAGCCACTACCTGTTTTCTCAGGAAAGGTCCATCTTCAGAGCTCTCCTGGCATTTGGCCATCCTCACATCATTAGGTACCAAGAAAACTGACTCTGTCCTTGGTAAATCCAAACAAGTGAGCCCACTGGGCCTGGGACTGGGACTGCCTCTGGGTGCCTGGCTTCTTGGATACCAAGTTCAGAGAGTTCCATCACCAAGGAAATGAGGTATGTCACATTCTTTGGAACTGAATGAGGTCACTGCCTTGGCAACCACTTTGTCCTAACAGTTGCTTCCAAGGGTTACATAAGATGGAGGATTCCCCTACTTCCTGTGACACTTTCATAAGGTAGAATGTATATCAACCATTGGCACCCGGGAACAGCTCTCCACTCAGGTCTGGATTGTTCCACCTTGTGTACAGTAAGAAGAGAGAGGCAGATTCAGACACATCCCTTCATCCTGACCAGGTTGTTTGCCATGGAAGATGACTTTTGCTCTCTCAGGTGCTTCACACCTGCCTACAACTTCTCCAGGTATCATTTGTGCATGGACATTTGAGGTTCTCATCTGGTGGAAGATGCCCAACTTTCCTGTATTGTAAGAACCCCTCTGTCCCTGCTCTTCTGTAAAATGATTGAGGGAACAGTGTATACTTGGGGTTAAAAACAGGTTTGATTTGGTGACGAATGATTCTGTGCGATGAATAATGGCATTGGGAACCTGCAATATTTACAAGAATATAGAGGTGAAATATAAGTATGAAAACAGAAATCTAGGTATGATTTGAAGCCCAGAAGGGTTTTGCCCTTGATTGAGATACTTAGCTTTGAATCATGTTCTGCAAAGATGTCTCAGATAATTCGAATTACAATGGCATAGGACGTTGTACATTGGATGATAGAATTTAGAAGAGAACATCAGGTCAAAAAGGGATATTCAGTAGGATTAGGAAAATAGTCGGTAGGTTTAGGAAGAAGAGTGAGTACAGGATTTGGACCAAAAGTTCTTTAGCAATAGACTTTTGGTTATAGAGTGAATGTAAATGTCAGCACATATGAAGAGTCAGTCACTATGTTGAACTGGGGAAAATATGTAGAAAAGCAGATATCAATAGAAACATTACGAAATCAGGCAAAGTATAAAGTGAGGGATAGAATTAGACATTTTCAACAGTGTTGAGTTTGAATATATAAATAGGAAAAAACAAATATGTAGTCACCAATAGAATTGACAATTGACAGCATTAGGCAACCTGGACATGGATGTTTTTAGAAATCCATGTTCACTTTCCATTTAGGCTTTGGTACAATCATAAGTGTGACCTTTCCATTTTTTGTCCAGAATATTACTGTGATAATGAGGTGACATGAGTATTTCTTTCACCATTTCTGGGAGCAATATATTGAAGATGTAATATTAGAATCGGGGTACAAAGAGGTGTACCCTGTTTCTATGAACATAGAAAAAAAGCATGAATAGACCATACTGTGAATAAATAATATAATTTTTTCAACTTTAAATAATGAATTGAACTGATATCTGAAAAATTAAAGGAAATCGTATATTGATATACAATCATTCATTCCAACCAGTTATATATCTATTGGAAATATTAGTGTTTTGGTTTATCATGAAGAGTGTGTGAGTTTTGCTTCAAAATGATTATGGAAATTCAAAATTATGTGTTTGGAAAGAAGTCTGATGAAAAGACCAGTCAAAAAACCCTGACAATACATGTGTTCTGAAGCAAGAAGTGATTAAAGTTGAAACAAATGCCTATTAATTTGTGAACATGTGGATGCAATGTATATCCTATGATATGCAAAAACTGAAGAAACAATAATGTACCAGTGTCGAATACAAATGAATGACAAATTACATATCATGTCCCATAGGAGTCTTCTTACATTCATGTTAGACTGGGTCAGTTACTGTAGAGTAATTAGGATTTGTATGCACCATTCACTGAAGTTAGGTTTCAGTACTATGAAACAAATATGTATTTCAGGTGGATGAATATTTCTGATTATAATCTTGTGAAAAGTTGATTATAAATCCACATACATGTACATGAATGAATTTAGAGAGTATATATTAGACACATTTTTTTAATATTTTGAAAAATTTGGAGAGTATATATATATATCTATGTCTATACACACACACGGACACACACACACACAGACACACACACACACACAGACACACACACACACACAACATTCACAGACATTAAAAAGTACCAATATAATTGCCAATCGAAATTCATCAGTAAATATATATCATCCACAGATGCAAAAATATTTATTTTACTGAACATGAGTTTATGCATAATTTTGTTCTACTAGGACGTTCTCCTATAGGTTGAATTTTCATTTCCAACAGCATTTAGGAGGAGTGAACACTTCTCACAATTTGTATCTGCCAAGACAGCCACCTCACAAAAATGTATGTGTGATACCTGGTAGGATTCTATATATGCATATAAATATACATGTGTGAATAGGCTACAGAAAAAGGAAACAAGAATTCACATATTTGTTAAGTTTAAAAAGAGATGGAGATGACGAGATTTATAACTCCTACCTTATATAGTGAAAATGTCAAGTCCAACTATACAACATGTCTCCTCTGAAGTGCTTGTATTTCTATTGTGTTGGGTTAAATTTCCCCATTATATTAGGATGAATAGTCTGAGTCTACTAGGTAAGTTTTAGTGTCCAGGATTCAGTACATCAAATGGAAAATTGGAAAATGAATCCAATGTGTATGTAAATATATGCGGCACAAATATCCTCACGCTCTTATCCAGAACAATGCCTTGACATTACCTTCACCCCAAGTAAGACACAATTAGAGGAGAAGAGTTACAAAATCAGTGAATACATATCTGGAATGGAAAATGCTCAGGAGTTCACAACCTTGGAGGTGGTAGAGGAGTTTCCAAAACTAAGGGACAGGGTAAACACTCCACAAACATGGAGCTCTGCTGGCCTAAAAACTTTTTGAGAAACTGCCTCTGAGCTTCCGCACTTGAAATATATGTTGTTTTCATGAGATTTGGCTTCCTTTGTAGTGAGACCATCAAAGCTGGGTCTGCATCTATGTGACCTGGAGGACATGGTTTCTTATTTTCCAATGAACAAGATGAAGCAGTGCTGAATCCTCTATTTTTAGGTAAATTAAGGTCACTAGAGACTAAGTGTCTCCCCGTCTCCCCGTGTGGACTGTGAAGCCATTTGGTCCTCCTCCACTTTTTGTGGTTTTTAGGCTGCTGCACTGTGAGTTTGGTATTTGTTTCACGAAATACTAGCAGCTAAACTGGGACACAGTGCTGGAGGGAGTTCTGTCACATGTGGTGGGTCAGGGTCTGCAAGAGAATGCACCAACTAGGCTTCTATCTCTCACAGCTTGCCCCATTGCCCCCTTGTCCATATCAACCTGATTCTTAATTTTCCTCTTAAAACTCTCCATATAACAAGATGCCTTTACATATAAGGGTCTGCTGGCAGCACCATGTCAGTTACAAGCCATTTGGAATCCAATGGTAGATCCACATGGCCCTACCACGGATGTTTTATCAAACACCTCCCCAGCACTGCTCTAGACCCACTACTCAGCAGGCTCCAACTTACTGGCATCTCTGTTCTACACCATTTTCATGAAACTCAGTAAATCAAGGCACTGTCTGGTATACTCATGATCAGCAATAGGACATCCAATGTTTCTCCAGTGCCACCTGGTCATAGGAATTTCAAAAATTTCATGGTATTTATCTAGCCATTTTTCAAGCATGAAGTTGGAGGCACTGTGGGTTTCAATTCATTCAGCAAAGATTAAATGGTGAGGAAGATCATTTCAATGAAATCTCTGGAGAAATCTCACAGGCAAGGCTTCCCAAAGAATGGACAAAAGGTCACATTAGGCCAGGCCCATTGAGGTCTACAATGTGAGGTGCATGTGTGTTTTGACTCTCAACTATGGCTGCCATTTCTTTAAGAATAAAATCATGTGATATCCTTGCTGAGATTCCCAGGCCCCTGTGGAAATCTACCCGGGGCCTAGGTCTCAGTTTCCAAGAGCGACTTTCATGCGTGGCCTCTTAAAATCCCAACAAAATTCATAGCAATGCTTCTCTGAGTTCAGTTCCAAAACCCAGTGTTTAAGGGGAATCACACCAGAGTTCAAGCCCACGTGGAACCAGTCATTTTTTCCAATGCCACACAAATGACCAACATTAAAACCAAAACACGCCCACATGGCCCTCACCTTATTCCATATAGTCAATCATCTTAAACTCTGGCTGGAGGTTTCCATGAGGGGTGCAGCCCAAGACAGTGTCCAAAATCAGCTCGTTTGCCCCTCATTTGCCTAAAGTCAGGGTAGCCTGGACACCGTTGCTGTGAACCAGGAGTGAACAAATAAGCCTGCCGTTAATACTTCTATGTTTCTCCAATTTGAGGGCTACTGATTTTAGGTATCGATTCTTTAGGTGATTTAGAGTCATGCGAAAACACAAGCACCTCTGCAGGGCTTTGAAGAACTCATTTGACTCACAGAATCCCTATTCATATTTGTTGGAGTGCAGGAACCTAACAGAGGAAGGCAAGAGTCTTCATCCACAATGAATGATATTTTTTGCCATTCTGGTTTTGGAAGCTCACATGGGATCATTCTTAAGATCCATCAGGTGCTGAGAATCTAAGTCACAGCCACACACAGGACCAAGAGGCTGATAAAGACACATCCCTTTCCAAAGCAATTAAGCAAAGAACCACAGGTGAGGCCCATTCATTTCCATTTGAAAACTGTTTTCTTCAGGCTTCACAAAGGGGTGGCCTGAGGCAAAGACCTTCCTGACATTCAGTGCAACACAACAATAAGTAAGCAAAAAGCCCAAAGCAGTGTTTCTGCACTGAGACTTTCCTGGTCACACTGATATCTGAGTTTTCTGAGATGCTCGCCATTCTCTTCAACTATCCTTTACATGGCCATGTCACAGAGCTTGGAGGTGGTACATATTTTGGACACAAATCCCTGAGCCCATTCTGGAGAGTGGCCAGAATTCAGGAAGAAAACAACAACTTAGAAAGATAGCAGGTGTTGCACATCGATAAGACAAGCTGCAGTCCATTCATATATTGGGCAGGATGAATTAAAGGGAAGATTTATACTAGACAGGACACATCCATTAATGCATTCTCTTTTCTAATGTCTACAACAACGGACACAGTGGGATACACATAAACAGAAACACTCGCCTTGTCAAATGACTTACTAGAAACTGTCTGCTCCAAACCAAACAAACCGCCTTTTCGATCTATTCTCAGAACATGAGACAATACAACAAACCCACACCCACTCCCACAAAGGCACCTCCTTCCCCCAAGTAGGTCTGTGACTATCCGGAGTGTCCTCTGACTGGTGGGCCATACTATGTTCCCCCGAAATGGCCTGTCTTCTCTCAGATCTTGTTTCCTTGACCAACTCTGTGAAGATGTCAGGAAAAAGTGGTTAGCCACTACCTGTTTTCGCAGGAAAGGTCCATCTTCAGAGCTCTCCTGGCATTTGGCCATCCTCACATCATTAGGTACCAAAAAAACTGGCTATGTCCTTGGTAAATCCAAACAAGTGAGCCCACTGGGCCTGGGACTGGGACTGCCTCTGGGTGCCTGGCTTCTTGGATACCAAGTTCAGAGAGTTCCATCACCAAGGAAATGAGGTATGTCACATTCTTTGGAAGTGAATGAGGTCACTTCCTTGGCAACCACTTTGTCCTAACAGTTGCTTCCAAGGGTTACATAAGACGGAGGTTTCCCCTACTTCCTGTGACACTTTCATAAGGTAGAATGTATATCAACCATTGGCACCCAGGAACAGCTCTCCACTCAGGCCTGGATTGTTCCACCTTGTCTACAATAAGAAGAGAGAGGCAGATTCAGACACATCCCTTCATCCTGACCAGGTTGTTTGCCATGGAAGTTGACTTTTGCTCTCTCAGGTGCTTCATACCTGCCTACAACTTCTCCAGGTATCATTTGTGCATGGACATTTGAGGTTCTCATCTGGTGGAAGATCCCCAACTTTCCTGTATTGTAAGAACCCCTCTGTCCCTGCTCTTCTGTAAAATGATTGAGGGAACAGTGTATACTTAGGGTTAAAAACAGGTTTGATTTGGTGACGAATGATTCTGTGCGATGAATGATGGGATTGGGAACCTGCAATATTTACAAGAATATAGAGGTGAAATATAAGTATGAAAAAAGAAATCTAGGTATGCTTTGAAGCCCAGAAGGGTTTTGCCCTTGATTGGGATACTTAGCTTTGAATTATGTTCTGCAAAGATGTCTCAGATAATTTGATATACAATGGCATAGGACCTTGTACATTGGATGATTGAATTTAGAAGAGAACATCCAGTCAAAAAGGGATATTCAGTAGGATTAGGAAGATAGTCGGTAGGTTTAGGAAGACGAGTGAGTATAGGATTTGGACCAAAAGTTCTTTAGCAATAGACTTTTGGTTATAGAGTGAATGTAAATGTCAGCACATATGAAGAGTCAGACACTTTGTTGAACTGGGGAAAATATGTAGAAAAGCAGATATCAATGGAAACATTACGAAAGCAGGCAAAGTATAAAGTGAGGGATAGAATTAGACATTTTCAACAGGGTTGAGTTTCAATATATAAATTAGGAAAAAACAAATATGTAGTCACCAATAGGAGTGACAATTGACAGCATTAGGAAACCTGGACATGGGTGTTTTTAGAAATCCATGTTCACTTTCCATTTAGGCTTTGGTACAATCATAAGTGTGACCTTTCCATTTTTTGTCCAGAATATTACTGTGATAATGAGGTGACATGAGTATTTCTTTCACCATTTCAGGGAGCAATATATTGAAAATGTAAAATTAGAATCGGGGGTACAAATAGGTGTACCCTGTTTCTATGAACATAGAGAAAAACCACGAATAGACCATACTGTGAATAAATAATATAACTTATTTGAACTTTAAATAATGAATTGAACTGATATCTGAAAAATAAAAGGAAATTGTATATTGATATACAATCATTCATTCCAACCAGTTATATATCTAATGGAAATATTAGTGTTTTGGTTTATCATGAAGAGTGTGTGAGTTTTGCTTCAAAATGATTATGGAAATTCAAAATAATGTGTTTGGAAAGAAGTCTCATGAAAAGACCAGGCAAGAAACCCTGACAATACATGTGTTCTGAAGCAAGAAGTGATTAATGTTGAAACAAATGCCTATTAATTTGTGAACTTGGGGATGAAATGTATATCCTATGATGTGCAAAAACTGAAGAAACAATAATGTACCAGTGTCGAATACAAATGAATGACAAATTACATATCATGTCCCATAGGAGTCTACTGCATTGATGTTAGACTGGGTCAGATACTGTAGAATAATGAGGATTTGTATGCACCCTTCACTGAAGTTAGCAGTCAGTACTAGGAAACAAATATGTATTTCAGGTGGATGAATATTTCTGATTATACTCTTCTGAAAAGTGGATTATAAATCAACATACATGAACATGAATGAATTTAGAGAGTGTATACTAGACACATATATTTCATATTTGGAAAACTTTGGAGAGTATATCTATATCTATATCTATACACACACACACACACACACACACACAACACTCACAGACATTAAAAAGTACCAATATAAATGCCAATCGAAATTCATCAGTAAATATATATCATCCACAGATGCAAAAATATTTATGTTACTGAACATGAGTTTATGTATAATGTTGTCCTTCTAGGACGCTCTCTTATAGGTTGAATTTTCATTTCCAACAGCATTTAGGAGGAGTGAACACTTCTCACAATTTGTATCTGCCAAGACATCCACCTTACAAAAATATACGTGTGATACCTGGTAGGATTCTATATATGCATATAAATATACATGTGTGAATAGGCTACAGAAATTGGAAACAAGTATTCACATATTTGTTAAGTTTAAAAACACATGGAGAATATTTCAATTAAAATTTGACTAGATGTATAACTCCTACCTTATATAATGCAAATGTCAAGTCCAACTATAAAACATGTCTCCTCTGAAGTGCTTGTATTTCTATTGTGTTGGGTTAATTTTCCCCATTATATTAGGATGAATAGTCTGAGTCTACTAGGTATGGGTTAGTGTCAGGGATTCAGTACTTCGAATGAAAAATTGGAAAATGAATCCAATGTGTATGTAAATATATGCTGCACACATATCCTCCCGCTCTCATCCAAAACAATGCCTTGACATTACCTTCACCCCAAGTAAGACACAATTAGAGGAGAAGAGTTACACAATCAGTGAATACATATCTGGAATGGAAAATGCTCAGGAGTTCACAACCTTGGAGGTGGTTTAGGAGTTTACAAAAGTAAGGGACATGGTAAACACTCCACAAACATGTAACTCTGCTGGCCTAAAAACTTTTTGAGAAATTGCCTCTGAGCTTCCGCAATTGAAATATATGTTGTTTTCATGAGATTTGGCTTCTTTTGTAGTGAGACCATCAAAGCTGGGTCTGCATCTATGTGACCTGGAGGACATGGTTTCTTATTTTCCAATGAACAAGATGAAGCAGTGCTGAATCCTCTCTTTATAGGTAAATTGAGGCCACTGGGGACTAAGTGTCTCCCCGTCTCCCCGTGTGGACTGTGAAGCCATTTGGTCCTCCTCCACTTTTTGTGGTTTTTAGGCTGCTGCACTGTGAGTTTGGTATTTTTTTCACGAAATACTAGCAGCTAAACTGGGACACAGTGCTGGAGGGAGTTCTGTCACGTGTGGTGGGTCAGGGTCTGCAAGAGAATGCACCAACTAGGCTTCTATCTCTCACAGCTTGCCCCATTGCCCCCTTGTCCATATCAACCTGATTCTTAATTTTCCTCTTAAAACTCTCCATATAACAAGATGCCTTTACATATAAGGGTCTGCTGGCAGCACCATGTCAGTTACAAGCCATTTGGAATCCAATGGTAGATCCACATGGCCCTACCACGGATGTTTTATCAAACACCTCCCCAGCACTGCTCTAGACCCACTACTCAGCAGGCTCCAACTTACTGGCATCTCTGTTCTACACCATTTTCATGAAACTCAGTAAATCAAGGCACTGTCTGGTATACTCATGATCAGCAATAGGACATCCAATGTTTCTCCAGTGCCACCTGGTCATAGGAATCTCAAAAATTTCACGGTATTTATCTAGCCATTTTTCCAGCATGAAGTTGGAGGCACTGTGGGTTTCAATTCATTCAGCAAAGATAAAATGGTGAGGAAGCTCATTTCAATGAAATCTCTGGAGAACTCTCACAGGCACGGCTTCCCAAAGAGTGGACAAACGGTCACATTAGGCCAGGCCCATTGAGGTCTACAATGTGAGGTCCATGTGTGTTTTGACTCTCAACTATGGCTGCCATTTCTTTAAGAATAAAATCATGTGATATCCTTGCTGAGATTCCCAGGCCTCAGTGGAAATCTACCCGGGGCCTAGGTCTCAGTTTCCAAGAGCGACTTTCATGCGTGGCCTCTTAAAATCCCAACAAAATTCATGGCATTGCTTCTCTGAGTTCAGTTCCAAAACCCAGTGTTTAAGGGGAATCACACCAGAGTTCAAGCCCACGTGGACCCAGTCATTTTTTCCAATGCCACACAAATGACCAACATTAAAACCAAAACACTCCCACATGGCCCTCACCTTTTTCCATATAGTCAATCATCTTAACCTCTGGCTGGAGGTTTCCATGAGGGGTGCAGCCCAAGACAGTGTTCAAAATCAGCTCGTTTGCCCCTCATTTGCCTAAAGTCAGGGTAGCCTGGACACCGTTGCTGTGAACCAGGAGTGAACAAATAAGCCTGCCGTTAATACTTCTGTGTTTCTCCAATTTGAGGCCTACTGATTTTAGGTATGGATTCTTTAGGTGATTTAGAGTCATGCGAAAACACAAGCACCTCTGCAGGGCTTTAAGAACTCATTTGATCCAAAGAATCCCTATTCTCATTTGTTGGAGTGCAGGAACCTAACAGAGGAAGGCAAGAGACTTCATCCACAATGAATGATTTTTTTTTGCCATTTTGGTTTTGGAAGCTAACATGGGATCATTCTTAAGATCCATCAGGTGCTGAGAATCTAAGTCACAGCCACACACAGGTCCAAGAGGCTGATAAAGACACATCCCTTTCCAAAGCAATTAAACAAAGAGCCACAGGTGAGGCCCATTCATTTCCATTTGAAAACTGTTTTCTTCAAGCTTCACAAAGGGGTGGCCTGAGGCAAAGACCTTCCTGACATTCAGTGCAACACAACAATAAGTAAGCAAAAGGCCCAAAGCAGGGTTTCTGCACTGAGACTTTCCTTGTCACACTGATATCTGAGTTTTCTGAGATGCTCGCCATTCTCTTCAGCTATCCAGTACATGGCCATGTCACAGAGCTTGGAGGTGGTACATATTTTGGACACAAATCCCTGAGCCTATTCTGGAGAGTGGCCAGAATTCAGGAAGAAAACAACAATTTAGAAAGATAGCAGGTGTTGCACATCGATAAGACAAGGTGCAGTCCATTCATATGTTGGGCAGGATGAATTATGGGAAGATTTATACTAGACAGGACATATCCATTAATGCATTCTCTTTTCTAATGTCTACAACAACGGATACAGTGGGATACACATAAACAGAAACACTCGCCTTGTCAAATGACTTACTAGAAACTGTCTGCTCCAAACCAAACAAACCGCCTTTTCGATCTATTCTCAGAACATGAGACAAAACAACAAACACACGCCCACTCCCACAAAGGCACCTCCTTCCCCCAAGTAGGTCTGTGACTATCCGGAGTGTCCTCTGACTGGTGGGCCATACTATGTTCCCCCGAAATGGCCTGTCTTCTCTCAGATCTTGTTTCCTTGACCAACTCTGTGAAGATGTCAGGAAAAAGTGGTTAGCCACTACCTGTTTTCTCAGGAAAGGTCCATCTTCAGAGCTCTCCTGGCATTTGGCCATACTCACATCATTAGGTACCAAGAAACCTGACTCTGTCCTTGGTAAATCCAAACAAGTGAGCCCACTGGGACTGGGACTGGGACTGCCTCTGGGTGCCTGGCTTCTTGGATACCAAGTTCAGAGAGTTCCATCACCAAGGAAATGAGGTATGTCACATTCTTTGGAACTGAATGAGGTCACTGCCTTGGCAACCACTTTGTCCTAACAGTTGCTTCCAAGGGTTACATAAGATGGAGGTTTCCCCTACTTCCTGTGACACTTTCATAAGGTAGAATGTATATCAACAATTGGCACCCAGGAACAGCTCTCCACTCAGGCCTGGATTGTTCCACCTTGTCTACAATAAGAAGAGAGAGGCAGATTCAGACACATCCCTTCATCCTGACCAGGTTGTTTGCCATGGAAGATGACTTTTGCTCTCTCAGGAGCTTCATACCCGCCTACAACTTCTCCATGTATCATTTGTGCATGGACATTTGAGGTTCTCATCTGGTGGAAGATCCCCAACTTTCCTGTATTGTAAGAACCCCTCTGTTTCTGCTCTTCTGTAAAATGTTTGAGGGAACAGTGTATATTGGGGTTAAAAACAGGTTTGATTTGGTGATGAATGATTCTGTGCGATGAATAATGGGATTGGGAACCTACAATATTTACAAGAATATAGAGGTGAAATATAAGTTTGAAAAAAGAAATCTAGGTATGCTTTGAAGCCCAGAGGGTTTTGCCCTTGATTGGGATACTTAGCTTTGAATTATGTTCTGCAAAGATGTCTCAGATAATTTGATATACAATGGCATAGGACCTTGTACATTGGATGATTGAATTTAGAAGAGAACATCCAGTCAAAAAGGGATATTCAGTAGGATTAGGAAGATATTCGGTAGGTTTAGGAAGACGAGTGAGTATAGGTTTTGGACCAAAAGTTCTTTAGCAATAGACTTTTGGTTATAGAGTGAATGTAAATGTCAGCACATATGAAGAGTCAGACACTATGTTGAACTGGGGAAAATATGTAGAAAAGCAGATATCAATGGAAACATTACGAAATCAGGCAAAGTATAAAGTGAGGGATAGAATTAGACATTTTCAACAGGGTTGAGTTTCAATATATAAATTAGGAAAAAACAAATATGTAGTCACCAATAGGAGTGACAATTGACAGCATTAGGCAACCTGGACATGGATGTTTTTAGAAATCCATGTTCACTTTCCATTTAGGCTTTGGTACAATCATAAGTGTGACCTTTCCATTTTTTGTCCAGAATATTACTGTGATAATGAGGTGACATGAGTATTTCTTTCACCATTTCTGGGAGCAATATATTGAAGATGTAAAATTAGAATCGGGGGTGCAAAGAGGTGTACCCTGTTTCTATGAACATAGAGAAAAACCACAAATAGACCATACTGTGAATAAATAATATAACTTTTTTGAACTTTAAATAATGAATTGAACTGATATCTGAAAAATAAAAGGAAATTGTATATTGATATACAATCATTCATTCCAACCAGTTATATATCTAATGGAAATATTAGTGTTTTGGTTTATCATGAAGAGTGTGTGAGTTTTGCTTCAAAATGATTATGGAAATTCAAAATAATGTGTTTGGAAAGAAGTCTCATGAAAAGACAAGTCAAGAAACCCTGACAATACATGTGTTCTGAAGCAAGAAGTGATTAATGTTGAAACAAATGCCTATTAATTTGTGAACTTGTGGATGAAATGTATATCCTATGATGTGCAAAAACTGAAGAAACAATAATGTACCAGTGTCGAATACAAATGAATGACAAATTACATATCATGTCCCATAGGAGTCTACTTGCATTGATGTTAGACTGGGTCAGATACTGTAGAATAATTAGGATTTGTATGCACCCTTCACTGAAGTTAGTAGTCAGTACTAGGAAACAAATATGTATTTCAGGTGGATGAATATTTCTGATTATAATCTTGTGAAAAGTTGATTATAAATCAACATACATGAACATGAATGAATTTATAGAGTGTGTACTAGACACATATATTTCATATTTGGAAAACTTTGGAGAGTATATCTATATCTATATCTATACACACACACACACAACACTCACAGACATTAAAAAGTCAATATAAATGCCAATCAAAATTCATCAGTAAATATATATCATCCACAGATGCAAAAATATTTATGTTACTGAACATGAGTTTATGTATAATGTTGTTCTTCTAGGACGCTCTCTTATTGGTTGAATTTTCATTTCCAACAGCATTTAGGAGGAGTGAACACTTCTCATAATTTGTATCTGCCAAGATATCCACCTTACAAAAATGTACGTGTGATACCTGGTAGGATTCTATATATGCATATAAATATACATGTGTGAATAGGCTACAGAAATTGGAAACAAGTATTCACATATTTGTTAAGTTTAAAAACACATGGAGAATATTTCAATTAAAATTTGACTAGATGTATAACTCCTACCTTATATAATGCAAATGTCAAGTCCAACTATAGAACATATCTCCTCTGAAGTGCTTGTATTTCTATGGTGTTTGGTTAATTTTCCCCATTATATTAGGATGAATAGTCTGAGTCTACTAGGTATGGGTTAGTGTCAGGGAGTCAGTACTTCGAATGAAAAATTGGAAAATGAATCCTATGTGTATGTAAATATATGCTGCACAAATATCCTCCCGCTCTCATCCAAAACAATGCCTTGACATTACCTTCACCCCAAGTAAGACACAATTAGAGGAGAAGATTTACAAAATCAGTGAATACATATCTGGAATGGAAAATGCTCAGGAGTTCACAACCTTGGAGGTGGTTTAGGAGTTTCCAAAAGTAAGGGACATGGTAAACACTCCACAAACATGGAGCTCTGCTGGCCTAAAAACTTTTTGAGAAACTGCCTCTGAGCTTCCGCACTTGAAATATATGTTGTTTTCATGAGATTTGGCTTCCTTTGTAGTGAGACCATCAAAGCTGGGTCTGCATCTATGTGACCTGGAGGACATGGTTCTTATTTTCCAATGAACAAGATGAAGCAGTGCTGAATCCTCTCTTTATAGGTAAACTGAGGCCACTGGGGACGAAGTGTCTCCCCGTCTCCCCATGTGGACTGTGAAGCCATTTGGTCCTCCTCCACTTTTTGTGGTGTTTAGGCTGCTGCACTGTGAGTTTGGTATTTGTTTCACGAAATACTAGCAGCTAAACTGGAACACAGTGCTGGAGGGAGTTCTGTCACGTGTGGTGGGACAGGGTCTGCAAGAGAATGCACCAACTAGGCTTCTATCTCTCACAGCTTGCCCCATTTCCCCCTTGTCCATATCAACCTGATTCTTAATTTTCCTCTTAAAACTCTCCATATAACAAGATGCCTTTACATATAAGGGTCTGCTGGCAGCACCATGGCAGTTACAAGCCATTTGGAATCCAATGGTAAATCCACATGGCCCTACCACGGATGTTTTATCAAACACCTCCCCAGCACTGCTCTAGACCCACTACTCAGCAGGCTCCAACTTACTGGCATCTCTGTTCTACACCATTTTCATGAAACTCAGTAAATCAAGGCACTGTCTGGTATACTCATGATCAGCAATAGGACATCCAATGTTTCTCCAGTGCCACCTGGTCATAGGAATCTCAAAAATTTCACGGTATTTATCTAGCCATTTTTCCAGCATGAAGTTGGAGGCACTGTGGGTTTCAATTCATTCAGCAAAGATAAAATGGTGAGGAAGCTCATTTCAATGAAATCTCTGGAGAACTCTCACAGGCACGGCTTCCCAAAGAGTGGACAAACGGTCACATTAGGCCAGGCCCATTGAGGTCTACAATGTGAGGTCCATGTGTGTTTTGACTCTCAACTATGGCTGCCATTTCTTTAAGAATAAAATCATGTGATATCCTTGCTGAGATTCCCAGGCCTCAGTGGAAATCTACCCGGGGCCTAGGTCTCAGTTTCCAAGAGCGACTTTCATGCGTGGCCTCTTAAAATCCCAACAAAATTCATGGCATTGTTTCTCTGAGTTCAGTTCCAAAACCCAGTGTTTAAGGGGAATCACACCAGAGTTCAAGCCCACGTGGACCCAGTCATTTTTTCCAATGCCACACAAATGACCAACATTAAAACCAAAACACTCCCACATGGCCCTCACCTTTTTCCATATAGTCAATCATCTTAACCTCTGGCTGGAGGTTTCCATGAGGGGTGCAGCCCAAGACAGTGTTCAAAATCAGCTCGTTTGCCCCTCATTTGCCTAAAGTCAGGGTAGCCTGGACACCGTTGCTGTGAACCAGGAGTGAACAAATAAGCCTGCCGTTAATACTTCTGTGTTTCTCCAATTTGAGGCCTACTGATTTTAGGTATGGATTCTTTAGGTGATTTAGAGTCATGCGAAAACACAAGCACCTCTGCAGGGCTTTAAGAACTCATTTGATCCAAAGAATCCCTATTCTCATTTGTTGGAGTGCAGGAACCTAACAGAGGAAGGCAAGAGACTTCATCCACAATGAATGATTTTTTTTTGCCATTTTGGTTTTGGAAGCTAACATGGGATCATTCTTAAGATCCATCAGGTGCTGAGAATCTAAGTCACAGCCACACACAGGTCCAAGAGGCTGATAAAGACACATCCCTTTCCAAAGCAATTAAACAAAGAGCCACAGGTGAGGCCCATTCATTTCCATATGAAAACTGTTTTCTTCAAGCTTCACAAAGGGGTGGCCTGAGGCAAAGACCTTCCTGACATTCAGTGCAACACAACAGTAAGTAAGCAAAAGGCCCAAAGCAGGGTTTCTGCACTGAGACTTTCCTTGTCACACTGATATCTGAGTTTTCTGAGATGCTCGCCATTCTCTTCAGCTATCCAGTACATGGCCATGTCACAGAGCTTGGAGGTGGTACATATTTTGGACACAAATCCCTGAGCCTATTCTGGAGAGTGGCCAGAATTCAGGAAGAAAACAACAACTTAGAAAGATAGCAGGTGTTGCACATCCATAAGACAAGGTGCAGTCCATTCATATGTTGGGCA
This sequence comes from Callospermophilus lateralis, assembly GCF_048772815.1. NCBI lineage: Eukaryota > Metazoa > Chordata > Mammalia > Rodentia > Sciuridae > Callospermophilus > Callospermophilus lateralis. The sequence continues at coordinate 27,847 of NW_027514059.1, forward strand.
GGATGAATTATGGGAAGATTTACACTAGACAGGACATATCCATTAATGCATTCTCTTTTCTAATGTCTACAACAACGGATACAGTGGGATACACATAAACAGAAACACTCGCCTTGTCAAATGACTTACTAGAAACTGTCTGCTCCAAACCAAACAAACCGCCTTTTCGATCTATTCTCAGAACATGAGACAAAACAACAAACACACACCCACTCCCACAAAGGCACCTCCTTCCCCCAAGTACGTCTGTGACTATCCGGAGTGTCCTCTGACTGGTGGGCCATACTATGTTCCCCCGAAATGGCCTGTCTTCTCTCAGATCTTGTTTCCTTGACCAACTCTGTGAAGATGTCAGGAAAAAGTGGTTAGCCACTACCTGTTTTCGCAGGAAAGGTCCATCTTCAGAGCTCTCCTGGCATTTGGCCATACTCACATCATTAGGTACCAAGAAAACTGACTCTGTCCTTGGTAAATCCAAACAAGTGAGCCCACTGGGACTGGGACTGGGACTGCCTCTGGGTGCCTGGCTTCTTGGATACCAAGTTCAGAGAGTTCCATCACCAAGGAAATGAGGTATGTCACATTCTTTGGAACTGAATGAGGTCACTGCCTTGGCAACCACTTTGTCCTAACAGTTGCTTCCAAGGGTTACATAAGATAAAGGTTTCCCCTACTTCCTGTGACACTTTCATAAGGTAGAATGTATATCAACCATTGGAACCCGGGAACAGCTCTCCACTCAGGCCTGGATTGTTCCACCTTGTCTACAATAAGAAGAGAGAGGCAGATTCAGACACATCCCTTCATCCTGACCAGGTTGTTTGCCATGGAAGATGACTTTTGCTCTCTCAGGAGCTTCATACCCGCCTACAACTTCTCCATGTATCATTTGTGCATGGACATTTGAGGTTCTCATCTGGTGGAAGATCCCCAACTTTCCTGTATTGTAAGAACCCCTCTGTTTCTGCTCTTCTGTAAAATGTTTGAGGGAACAGTGTATATTGGGGTTAAAAACAGGTTTGATTTGGTGATGAATGATTCTGTGCGATGAATAATGGGATTGGGAACCTACAATATTTACAAGAATATAGAGGTGAAATATAAGTTTGAAAAAAGAAATCTAGGTATGCTTTGAAGCCCAGAGGGTTTTGCCCTTGATTGGGATACTTAGCTTTGAATTATGTTCTGCAAAGATGTCTCAGATAATTTGATATACAATGGCATAGGACCTTGTACATTGGATGATTGAATTTAGAAGAGAACATCCAGTCAAAAAGGGATATTCAGTAGGATTAGGAAGATATTCGGTAGGTTTTGGAAGACGAGTGAGTATAGGATTTGGACCAAAAGTTCTTTAGCAATAGACTTTTGGTTATAGAGTGAATGTAAATATCAGCACATATGAAGAGTCAGACACTATGTTGAACTGGGGAAAATATGTAGAAAAGCAGATATCAATGGAAACATTACGAAATCAGGCAAAGTATAAAGTGAGGGATAGAATTAGACATTTTCAACAGGGTTGAGTTTCAATATATAAATTAGGAAAAAACAAATATGTTGTCACCAATAGGAGTGACAATTGACAGCATTAGGCAACCTGGACATGGATGTTTTTAGAAATCCATGTTCACTTTCCATTTAGGCTTTGGTACAATCATAAGTGTGACCTTTCCATTTTTTGTCCAGAATATTACTGTGATAATGAGGTGACATGAGTATTTCTTTCACCATTTCTGGGAGCAATATATTGAAGATGTAAAATTAGAATCGGGGGTGCAAAGAGGTGTACCCTGTTTCTATGAACATAGAGAAAAACCACAAATAGACCATACTGTGAATAAATAATATAACTTTTTTGAACTTTAAATAATGAATTGAACTGATATCTGAAAAATAAAAGGAAATTGTATATTGATATACAATCATTCATTCCAACCAGTTATATATCTAATGGAAATATTAGTGTTTTGGTTTATCATGAAGAGTGTGTGAGTTTTGCTTCAAAATGATTATGGAAATTCAAAATAATGTGTTTGGAAAGAAGTCTCATGAAAAGACAAGTCAAGAAACCCTGACAATACATGTGTTCTGAAGCAAGAAGTGATTAATGTTGAAACAAATGCCTATTAATTTGTGAACTTGTGGATGAAATGTATATCCTATGATGTGCAAAAACTGAAGAAACAATAATGTACCAGTGTCGAATACAAATGAATGACAAATTACATATCATGTCCCATAGGAGTCTACTTGCATTGATGTTAGACTGGGTCAGATACTGTAGAATAATTAGGATTTGTATGCACCCTTCACTGAAGTTAGTAGTCAGTACTAGGAAACAAATATGTATTTCAGGTGGATGAATATTTCTGATTATAATCTTGTGAAAAGTTGATTATAAATCAACATACATGAACATGAATGAATTTATAGAGTGTGTACTAGACACATATATTTCATATTTGGAAAACTTTGGAGAGTATATCTATATCTATATCTATACACACACACACACAACACTCACAGACATTAAAAAGTCAATATAAATGCCAATCAAAATTCATCAGTAAATATATATCATCCACAGATGCAAAAATATTTATGTTACTGAACATGAGTTTATGTATAATGTTGTTCTTCTAGGACGCTCTCTTATTGGTTGAATTTTCATTTCCAACAGCATTTAGGAGGAGTGAACACTTCTCATAATTTGTATCTGCCAAGATATCCACCTTACAAAAATGTACGTGTGATACCTGGTAGGATTCTATATATGCATATAAATATACATGTGTGAATAGGCTACAGAAATTGGAAACAAGTATTCACATATTTGTTAAGTTTAAAAACACATGGAGAATATTTCAATTAAAATTTGACTAGATGTATAACTCCTACCTTATATAATGCAAATGTCAAGTCCAACTATAGAACATATCTCCTCTGAAGTGCTTGTATTTCTATGGTGTTTGGTTAATTTTCCCCATTATATTAGGATGAATAGTCTGAGTCTACTAGGTATGGGTTAGTGTCAGGGAGTCAGTACTTCGAATGAAAAATTGGAAAATGAATCCTATGTGTATGTAAATATATGCTGCACAAATATCCTCCCGCTCTCATCCAAAACAATGCCTTGACATTACCTTCACCCCAAGTAAGACACAATTAGAGGAGAAGATTTACAAAATCAGTGAATACATATCTGGAATGGAAAATGCTCAGGAGTTCACAACCTTGGAGGTGGTTTAGGAGTTTCCAAAAGTAAGGGACATGGTAAACACTCCACAAACATGGAGCTCTGCTGGCCTAAAAACTTTTTGAGAAACTGCCTCTGAGCTTCCGCACTTGAAATATATGTTGTTTTCATGAGATTTGGCTTCCTTTGTAGTGAGACCATCAAAGCTGGGTCTGCATCTATGTGACCTGGAGGACATGGTTCTTATTTTCCAATGAACAAGATGAAGCAGTGCTGAATCCTCTCTTTATAGGTAAACTGAGGCCACTGGGGACGAAGTGTCTCCCCGTCTCCCCATGTGGACTGTGAAGCCATTTGGTCCTCCTCCACTTTTTGTGGTGTTTAGGCTGCTGCACTGTGAGTTTGGTATTTGTTTCACGAAATACTAGCAGCTAAACTGGAACACAGTGCTGGAGGGAGTTCTGTCACGTGTGGTGGGACAGGGTCTGCAAGAGAATGCACCAACTAGGCTTCTATCTCTCACAGCTTGCCCCATTTCCCCCTTGTCCATATCAACCTGATTCTTAATTTTCCTCTTAAAACTCTCCATATAACAAGATGCCTTTACATATAAGGGTCTGCTGGCAGCACCATGGCAGTTACAAGCCATTTGGAATCCAATGGTAAATCCACATGGCCCTACCACGGATGTTTTATCAAACACCTCCCCAGCACTGCTCTAGACCCACTACTCAGCAGGCTCCAACTTACTGGCATCTCTGTTCTACACCATTTTCATGAAACTCAGTAAATCAAGGCACTGTCTGGTATACTCATGATCAGCAATAGGACATCCAATGTTTCTCCAGTGCCACCTGGTCATAGGAATCTCAAAAATTTCACGGTATTTATCTAGCCATTTTTCCAGCATGAAGTTGGAGGCACTGTGGGTTTCAATTCATTCAGCAAAGATAAAATGGTGAGGAAGCTCATTTCAATGAAATCTCTGGAGAACTCTCACAGGCACGGCTTCCCAAAGAGTGGACAAACGGTCACATTAGGCCAGGCCATTGAGGTCTACAATGTGAGGTCCATGTGTGTTTTTGACTCTCAACTATGGCTGCCATTTCTTTAAGAATAAAATCATGTGATATCCTTGCTGAGATTCCCAGGCCTCAGTGGAAATCTACCCGGGGCCTAGGTCTCAGTTTCCAAGAGCGACTTTCATGCGTGGCCTCTTAAAATCCCAACAAAATTCATGGCATTGTTTCTCTGAGTTCAGTTCCAAAACCCAGTGTTTAAGGGGAATCCACACCAGAGTTCAAGCCCACGTGGACCCAGTCATTTTTTCCAATGCCACACAAATGACCAACATTAAAACCAAAACACTCCCACATGGCCCTCACCTTTTTCCATATAGTCAATCATCTTAACCTCTGGCTGGAGGTTTCCATGAGGGGTGCAGCCCAAGACAGTGTTCAAAATCAGCTCGTTTGCCCCTCATTTGCCTAAAGTCAGGGTAGCCTGGACACCGTTGCTGTGAACCAGGAGTGAACAAATAAGCCTGCCGTTAATACTTCTGTGTTTCTCCAATTTGAGGCCTACTGATTTTAGGTATGGATTCTTTAGGTGATTTAGAGTCATGCGAAAACACAAGCACCTCTGCAGGGCTTTAAGAACTCATTTGATCCAAAGAATCCCTATTCTCATTTGTTGGAGTGCAGGAACCTAACAGAGGAAGGCAAGAGACTTCATCCACAATGAATGATTTTTTTTTGCCATTTTGGTTTTGGAAGCTAACATGGGATCATTCTTAAGATCCATCAGGTGCTGAGAATCTAAGTCACAGCCACACACAGGTCCAAGAGGCTGATAAAGACACATCCCTTTCCAAAGCAATTAAACAAAGAGCCACAGGTGAGGCCCATTCATTTCCATATGAAAACTGTTTTCTTCAAGCTTCACAAAGGGGTGGCCTGAGGCAAAGACCTTCCTGACATTCAGTGCAACACAACAGTAAGTAAGCAAAAGGCCCAAAGCAGGGTTTCTGCACTGAGACTTTCCTTGTCACACTGATATCTGAGTTTTCTGAGATGCTCGCCATTCTCTTCAGCTATCCAGTACATGGCCATGTCACAGAGCTTGGAGGTGGTACATATTTTGGACACAAATCCCTGAGCCTATTCTGGAGAGTGGCCAGAATTCAGGAAGAAAACAACAACTTAGAAAGATAGCAGGTGTTGCACATCCATAAGACAAGGTGCAGTCCATTCATATGTTGGGCAGGATGAATTATGGGAAGATTTACACTAGACAGGACATATCCATTAATGCATTCTCTTTTCTAATGTCTACAACAACGGATACAGTGGGATACACATAAACAGAAACACTCGCCTTGTCAAATGACTTACTAGAAACTGTCTGCTCCAAACCAAACAAACCGCCTTTTCGATCTATTCTCAGAACATGAGACAAAACAACAAACACACACCCACTCCCACAAAGGCACCTCCTTCCCCCAAGTACGTCTGTGACTATCCGGAGTGTCCTCTGACTGGTGGGCCATACTATGTTCCCCCGAAATGGCCTGTCTTCTCTCAGATCTTGTTTCCTTGACCAACTCTGTGAAGATGTCAGGAAAAAGTGGTTAGCCACTACCTGTTTTCGCAGGAAAGGTCCATCTTCAGAGCTCTCCTGGCATTTGGCCATACTCACATCATTAGGTACCAAGAAAACTGACTCTGTCCTTGGTAAATCCAAACAAGTGAGCCCACTGGGACTGGGACTGGGACTGCCTCTGGGTGCCTGGCTTCTTGGATACCAAGTTCAGAGAGTTCCATCACCAAGGAAATGAGGTATGTCACATTCTTTGGAACTGAATGAGGTCACTGCCTTGGCAACCACTTTGTCCTAACAGTTGCTTCCAAGGGTTACATAAGATAAAGGTTTCCCCTACTTCCTGTGACACTTTCATAAGGTAGAATGTATATCAACCATTGGAACCCGGGAACAGCTCTCCACTCAGGCCTGGATTGTTCCACCTTGTCTACAATAAGAAGAGAGAGGCAGATTCAGACACATCCCTTCATCCTGACCAGGTTGTTTGCCATGGAAGATGACTTTTGCTCTCTCAGGAGCTTCATACCCGCCTACAACTTCTCCATGTATCATTTGTGCATGGACATTTGAGGTTCTCATCTGGTGGAAGATCCCCAACTTTCCTGTATTGTAAGAACCCCTCTGTTTCTGCTCTTCTGTAAAATGTTTGAGGGAACAGTGTATATTGGGGTTAAAAACAGGTTTGATTTGGTGATGAATGATTCTGTGCGATGAATAATGGGATTGGGAACCTACAATATTTACAAGAATATAGAGGTGAAATATAAGTTTGAAAAAAGAAATCTAGGTATGCTTTGAAGCCCAGAGGGTTTTGCCCTTGATTGGGATACTTAGCTTTGAATTATGTTCTGCAAAGATGTCTCAGATAATTTGATATACAATGGCATAGGACCTTGTACATTGGATGATTGAATTTAGAAGAGAACATCCAGTCAAAAAGGGATATTCAGTAGGATTAGGAAGATATTCGGTAGGTTTTGGAAGACGAGTGAGTATAGGATTTGGACCAAAAGTTCTTTAGCAATAGACTTTTGGTTATAGAGTGAATGTAAATATCAGCACATATGAAGAGTCAGACACTATGTTGAACTGGGGAAAATATGTAGAAAAGCAGATATCAATGGAAACATTACGAAATCAGGCAAAGTATAAAGTGAGGGATAGAATTAGACATTTTCAACAGGGTTGAGTTTCAATATATAAATTAGGAAAAAACAAATATGTTGTCACCAATAGGAGTGACAATTGACAGCATTAGGCAACCTGGACATGGATGTTTTTAGAAATCCATGTTCACTTTCCATTTAGGCTTTGGTACAATCATAAGTGTGACCTTTCCATTTTTTGTCCAGAATATTACTGTGATAATGAGGTGACATGAGTATTTCTTTCACCATTTCTGGGAGCAATATATTGAAGATGTAAAATTAGAATCGGGGGTGCAAAGAGGTGTACCCTGTTTCTATGAACATAGAGAAAAACCACAAATAGACCATACTGTGAATAAATAATATAACTTTTTTGAACTTTAAATAATGAATTGAACTGATATCTGAAAAATAAAAGGAAATTGTATATTGATATACAATCATTCATTCCAACCAGTTATATATCTAATGGAAATATTAGTGTTTTGGTTTATCATGAAGAGTGTGTGAGTTTTGCTTCAAAATGATTATGGAAATTCAAAATAATGTGTTTGGAAAGAAGTCTCATGAAAAGACAAGTCAAGAAACCCTGACAATACATGTGTTCTGAAGCAAGAAGTGATTAATGTTGAAACAAATGCCTATTAATTTGTGAACTTGTGGATGAAATGTATATCCTATGATGTGCAAAAACTGAAGAAACAATAATGTACCAGTGTCGAATACAAATGAATGACAAATTACATATCATGTCCCATAGGAGTCTACTTGCATTGATGTTAGACTGGGTCAGATACTGTAGAATAATTAGGATTTGTATGCACCCTTCACTGAAGTTAGTAGTCAGTACTAGGAAACAAATATGTATTTCAGGTGGATGAATATTTCTCATTATAATCTTGTGAAAAGTTGATTATAAATCAACATACATGAACATGAATGAATTTATAGAGTGTGTACTAGACACATATATTTCATATTTGGAAAACTTTGGAGAGTATATCTATATCTATATCTATACACACACACACACACACACACACAACACTCACAGACATTAAAAAGTCAATATAAATGCCAATCAAAATTCATCAGTAAATATATATCATCCACAGATGCAAAAATATTTATGTTACTGAACATGAGTTTATGTATAATGTTGTTCTTCTAGGACGCTCTCTTATTGGTTGAATTTTCATTTCCAACAGCATTTAGGAGGAGTGAACACTTCTCATAATTTGTATCTGCCAAGACATCCACCTTACAAAAATGTACGTGTGATACCTGGTAGGATTCTATATATGCATATAAATATACATGTGTGAATAGGCTACAGAAATTGGAAACAAGTATTCACATATTTGTTAAGTTTAAAAACACATGGAGAATATTTCAATTAAAATTTGACTAGATGTATAACTCCTACCTTATATAATGCAAATGTCAAGTCCAACTATAGAACATATCTCCTCTGAAGTGCTTGTATTTCTATGGTGTTTGGTTAATTTTCCCCATTATATTAGGATGAATAGTCTGAGTCTACTAGGTATGGGTTAGTGTCAGGGAGTCAGTACTTCGAATGAAAAATTGGAAAATGAATCCTATGTGTATGTAAATATATGCTGCACAAATATCCTCCCGCTCTCATCCAAAACAATGCCTTGACATTACCTTCACCCCAAGTAAGACACAATTAGAGGAGAAGATTTACAAAATCAGTGAATACATATCTGGAATGGAAAATGCTCAGGAGTTCACAACCTTGGAGGTGGTTTAGGAGTTTCCAAAAGTAAGGGACATGGTAAACACTCCACAAACATGGAGCTCTGCTGGCCTAAAAACTTTTTGAGAAACTGCCTCTGAGCTTCCGCACTTGAAATATATGTTGTTTTCATGAGATTTGGCTTCCTTTGTAGTGAGACCATCAAAGCTGGGTCTGCATCTATGTGACCTGGAGGACATGGTTCTTATTTTCCAATGAACAAGATGAAGCAGTGCTGAATCCTCTCTTTATAGGTAAACTGAGGCCACTGGGGACGAAGTGTCTCCCCGTCTCCCCATGTGGACTGTGAAGCCATTTGGTCCTCCTCCACTTTTTGTGGTGTTTAGGCTGCTGCACTGTGAGTTTGGTATTTGTTTCACGAAATACTAGCAGCTAAACTGGAACACAGTGCTGGAGGGAGTTCTGTCACGTGTGGTGGGACAGGGTCTGCAAGAGAATGCACCAACTAGGCTTCTATCTCTCACAGCTTGCCCCATTTCCCCCTTGTACATATCAACCTGATTCTTAATTTTCCTCTTAAAACTCTCCATATAACAAGATGCCTTTACATATAAGGGTCTGCTGGCAGCACCATGTCAGTTACAAGCCATTTGGAATCCAATGGTAGATGCACATGGTCCTACCACGGATGTTTTATCAAACGCCTCCCCACCACTGCTCTAGACCCACTACTCAGCAGGCTCCAAATTACTGGCATCTCTGTTCTACACCATTTTCATGAAACTCAGTAAATCAAGGCACTGTCTGGTATACTCATGATCAGCAACAGGACATCCAATGTTTCTCCAGTGCCACCTGGTCATAGGAATTTCAAAAATTTCATGGTATTTATCTAGCCATTTTTCAAGCATGAAGTTGGAGGCACTGTGGGTATCAATTCATTAGGCAAACATTAAATGGTGAGGAAGCTCATTTCAAGGAAATATCTGGAGAACTGTCACAGGCAAGGCTTCCCAAAGAATGGACAAAACGTCACATTAGGCCAGGCCCATTGAGGTCAACAATGTGAGGTCCATGTGTGTTTTGACTCTCAATTATGGCTGCCATTTCTTTAAGAATAAAATCATGTGATATCCTTGCTGAGATTCCCAGGCCTCAGTGGAAATCTACCCGGGGCCTAGGTCTCAGTTTTCAAGAGCGACTTTCATGCGTGGCCTCTTAAAATCCCAACAAAATTCATGGCAATGCTTCTCTGAGTTCAGTTCCAAAACCCAGTGTCTAAGGGGAATCACACCAGAGTTCAAGCCCACGTGGACCCAGTCATTTTTTCCAATGCCACACAAATGACCAACATTAAAACCAAAACACTCCCACATGGCCCTCACCTTTTTCCATATAGTCAATCATCTTAACCTCTGGCTGGAGGTTTCCATGAGGGGTGCAGCCCAAGACAGTGTCCAAAATCAGCTCGTTTGCCCCTCATTTGCCTAAAGTCAGGGTAGCCTGGACACCGTTGCTGTGAACCAGGAGTGAACAAATAAGCCTGCCGTTAATACTTCTATGTTTCTCCAATTTGAGGGCTACTGATTTTAGGTATCGATTCTTTAGGTGATTTAGAGTCATGCGAAAACACAAGCACCTCTGCAGGGCTTTGAAGAACTCATTTGACTCACAGAATCCCTATTCATATTTGTTGGAGTGCAGGAACCTAACAGAGGAAGGCAAGAGTCTTCATCCAGAATGAATGATATTTTTTGCCATTTAGTTTTGGAAGCTCACATGGGATCATTCTTAAGATCCATCAGGTGCTGAGAATCTAAGTCACAGCCACACATAGGTCCAAGTGGCTGATAAAGACACATCCCTTTCCAAAGCAATTAAGCAAAGAGCCACAGGTGAGGCCCATTCATTTCCATTTGAAAACTGTTTTCTTCAGGCTTCTCAAAGGGGTGGCCTGATGCAAAGACCTTCCTGACATTCAGTGCAACACAACAATAAGTAAGCAAAAAGCCCAAGGCAGTGTTTCTGCACTGAGACTTTACTGGTCACACTGATATCTGAGTTTTCTGAGATGCTCGCCATTCTCTTCAACTATCCTTTACATGGCCATGTCACAGAGCTTGGAGGTGGTACATAATTTGGACACAAATCCCTGAGCCCATTCTGGAGAGTGGCCAGAATTCAGGAAGAAAACAACAACTTAGAAAGATAGCAGTTGTTGCACATCCATAAGACAAGCTGCAGTCCATTCATATATTGGGCAGGACGAATTATAGGGAAGATTTATACTAGACAGGACACATCCATTAATGCATTCTCTTTTCTAATGTCTACAACAACGGACACAGTGGGATACACATAAACAGAAACACTCACCTTGTCAAATGACTTACTAGAAACTGTCTGCTCCAAACCAAACAAACCGCCTTTTCGGTCTATTCTCAGAACATGAGACAAAACAACAAACCCACACCCACTCCCACAAAGGCACCTCCTTCCCCCAAGTAGGTCTGTGACTATCCGGAGTGTCCTCTGACTGGTGGGCCATACTATGTTTCCCCGAAATGGCCTGTCTTCTCTCAGATCTTGTTTCCTTGACCAACTCTGTGAAGAAGTCAGGAAAAAGTGGTTAGCCACTACCTGTTTTCTCAGGAAAGGTCCATCTTCAGAGCTCTCCTGGCATTTGGCCATCCTCACATCATTAGGTACCAAGAAAACTGACTCTGTCCTTGGTAAATCCAAACAAGTGAGCCCACTGGACCTGGGACTGGGACTGCCTCTGCGTGCCTGGCTTCTTGGATACCAAGTTCAGAGAGTTCCATCACCAAGGAAATGAGGTATGTCACATTCTTTGGAACTGAATGAGGTCACTGCCTTGGCAACCACTTTGTCCTAACAGTTGCTTCCAAGGGTTACATAAGATGGAGGTTTCCCCTACTTCCTGTGACACTTTCATAAGGTAGAATGTATATCAACCATTGGCACCCGGGAACAGCTCTCCACTCAGGCCTGGATTGTTCCACCTTGTCTACAATAAGAAGAGAGAGGCAGATTCAGACACATCCCTTCATCCTGACCAGGTTGTTTGCCATGGAAGATGACTTTTGCTCTCTCAGGAGCTTCATACCTGCCTACAACTTCTCCATGTATCATTTGTGCATGGACATTTGAGGTTCTCATCTGGTGGAAGATCCCCAACTTTCCTGTATTGTAAGAACCCCTCTGTTTCTGCTCTTCTGTAAAATGTTTGAGGGAACAGTGTATATTGGGGTTAAAAACAGGTTTGATTTGGTGATGAATGATTCTGTGCGATGAATAATGGGATTGGGAACCTGCAATATTTTCAAGAATACAGAGGTGAAATATAAGTAGGAAAACAGAAATCTAGGTATGATTTGAAGCCCAGAGGGTTTTACCCTTGATTGGGATACTTAGCTTTGAATTATGTTCTGCAAAGATGTCTCAGATAATTTGATATACAATGGCATAGGACCTTGTACATTGGATGATTGAATTTAGAAGAGAACATCCAGTCAAAAAGGGATATTCAGTAGGATTAGGAAGATATTCGGTAGGTTTAGGAAGACGAGTGAGTATAGGATTTGGACCAAAAGTTCTTTAGCAATAGACTTTTGGTTATAGAGTGAATGTAAATGTCAGCACATATGAAGAGTCAGACACTATGTTGAACTGGGGAAAATATGTAGAAAAGCAGATATCAATGGAAACATTACGAAATCAGGCAAAGTATAAAGTGAGGGATAGAATTAGACATTTTCAACAGGGTTGAGTTTCAATATATAAATTAGGAAAAAACAAATATGTAGTCACCAATAGGACTGACAATTGACAGCATTAGGCAACATGGACATGGATGTTTTTGAAATCCATGTTCACTTTCCATTTAGGCTTTGGTACAATCATAAGTGTGACCTTTCCATTTTTTGTCCAGAATATTGCTGTGATAACGAGGTGACATGAGTATTTCTTTCACCATTTCTGAGAGCAATGTATTGAAGATGTAAAATTAGAATCGGGGGTACAAATAGGTGTACCCTGTTTCTATGAACATAGAGAAAAACCACAAATAGACCATACTGTGAATAAATAATATAACTTTTTTGAACTTTAAATAATGAATTGAACTGATATCTGAAAAATAAAAGGAAATTGTATATTGATATACAATCATTCATTCCAACCAGTTATATATCTAATGGAAATATTAGTGTTTTGGTTTATCATGAAGAGTGTGTGAGTTTTGCTTTAAAATGATTATGGAAATTCAAAATAATGTGTTTGGAAAGAAGTCTCATGAAAAGACAAGTCAAGAAACCCTGACAATACATGTGTTCTGAAGCAAGAAGTGATTAATGTTGAAACAAATGCCTATTAATTTGTGAACTTGGGGATGAAATGTATATCCTATGATGTGCAAAAACTGAAGAAACAATAATGTACCAGTGTCGAATACAAATGAATGACAAATTACATATCATGTCCCATAGGAGTCTACTTGCATTGATGTTAGACTGGGTCAGATACTGTAGAATAATTAGGATTTGTATGCACCCTTCACTGAAGTTAGTAGTCAGTACTAGGAAACAAATATGTATTTCAGGTGGATGAATATTTCTGATTATAATCTTGTGAAAAGTTGATTATAAATCCACATACATGAACATGAATGAATTTAGAGAGTGTATACTAGACACATATATTTCATATTTGGAAAACTTTGGAGAGTATATCTATATCTATATCTATACACACACACACACACACACACACACACAACACTCACAGACATTAAAAAGTACCAATATAAATGCCAATCGAAATTCATCAGTAAATATATATCATACACAGATGCTTCTTCCGGACCCAGTCTCCTCTCCAAACACTCCTCCCTTAACACCTGTTAGTCTAGTCTATTATAATACCCCAGAGGAAAAAGGGACTCTTGCCGCAAAATGGGAAGGCCCCTATCCTGTCATTCTCTTTACCCTTACCGCCGCCAAACTCTCCTTACCAGACAACTGTCTCACTCCCTGGATTCACATGTCTAGGTTGAAGCCACATCACCAGGAGGCCCCACCTGCTGAAGACAGGGCCACCCCAGAGGAACTCCAAGAATCACCTACTGAACCTCCCCTTTACTCCTGCTCTCCACACCCATCTCACCCATTTTAGTTGTGGCTCACACGGTTTTCCTTGCAGCCCAATTCCTCTTAAAGAAGGCACAATGAGCTCTCCCAACACCCTAGTCTTCTCTAACTGCTTGTTTTTTGTGCTCTGCTTATTTTCTGTGCTCTGTCAGGACTGGTCTTTACCCTCCTCACCTACCATGCATTTATTCACTTTTCGGGAACGATACTCAGAACATGGCATGCAGAAGGTCTGCGCAGTGGATGCAACTACTTGCTTCATCCACAACTGCACCTCTATTTCCCTAAAATTGTGACCTTCAAGGACCTCCGTCCCTGGTAGCTGGAACTGGCCTTTCATTTGCTTCCTTTTTGATCAAACAAAAGACTATTGTCATTGGTGGCCTGAGATATATAATGGGTGCCCCTATTGGTCATGCATGTTCCATGATGAACGTGGTAGCTATTCTTACCACTCATTTGGTTACCCTGAAGGGTGGACTTCTAGTTACATAAAGTGGCATAAAGGCTCTTCATCCAGTAACAATGGATGGTATACTTTAGATAAACCTGACCCCAAGGCCAAACGATGGGGCTATAATGAGTTTGCTGTCTATGCTCGGACAACCTCAGTCAGACCCACAGGGTGGATGACTATTGGCCGCACCCTGATTACGCAACCTAAGGCAACCATCCAGGTAGTCGAACACATTAAGGACTCAGAATCAAAACTTTGAGATCATATCCATAGCTCATCCAAAGAGGATTCAGAGCCTTCAACCCTCTCAGGTCCCCCTCCCACATGGCTCAATTTGCTACACCAAACTTTTTGATTATTAAACTCCACCCCTCTTTCTGTGCCTACTTCTCAGTGCTTTCTCTGTGCTTCACTTAGTCGTCCACTTCTAGCAGCAGTCCCATTAGCGGCAGGAAATATTCCAGCAAAACCCTACAATTTCTCTAAAAAGGACAACCCCTACATGTGACACGTATCCCACTGTGGGAAAGTTATTCCACCAATACTTTATTTCCTTTCATCTGTTTCCACCTGCCAATAATGAATCCTTTACCCATTTGTTCCTTGAGCTACAGCACCCCATAGAGCCCTGTGTTTATGCAACCTGGACATTTCCTCTGGTGTAATGGTTCTTTAAGTACCTCAACCATCAATGTCTCTGGCGCCTGTTTCTTGGTTACTGTTGTTCCTCAGCTATCTTTGTATACTCCCACCGAATTCTGACAGTTGGCCCTACCTTCCCGCACCCGTAGGGTAGTCTTTCTGCCGGTTCTGGTAGGCCTCATTTTAACAACCTCAGTGACAGGTCTCGGACTCTCTGGTGGAGCTATAGGTCATGCTCTATGGGATCCAATGACCTTCAACAAAAACTGCAGGAAACACTCAATACCATGGCTGAGTCTCTGGGTTCCTTGCAGCGGCAGGTTACTTCATTGGCACAAGTGGCTTTACAGAACCAAAGGGCAATTGATCTTCTCACTGCAGAAAAAGGGGTTACATGCCTATTCCTCAGAGAGGAATTTTGCTATTATGTTAATGAATCTGGGCTAACAAAAAAATGTTGTTAAATTGCAGGAATTATCGACCCAATTGCTCAAACCTACCTCCTCCAATCCCATCATGGGGTTCTTCCAATCCTATCTTGCCATGTACTTACTACATATCTTGGATCCCCTTATTTGGATGCTCCTTTTTTGTGCTCTCTTGCCCTGCATAATGAAGTGCCTTCAAACCCAACTGCATAAAATTCCTAATCAAACTTTCAACCAGCTTTTGCTTAGTCACTACCAGCCTCTGATGACCGATGAATCCCCAACATCTCCAAGAGAACAGTTCACTCAGTGATGAAGCTCACTACCAGGCACGATGGAATGCAACGGGTATTAGACAGCGGGAGACAACGAGCTCGGAGAACCTCTTAATCTGCCATCCTGGATTCATAGTCTTTACCACCTTCTAAGCTTTCTCATGGTTCTTGGCCTCTTCTATATCAGTCCCCCCACATGGAACTTCTGCCAAAAATTGACATTTGCTTTAATTTTTATCTTCATTCTGTTTTTATTCGCTCTGATCTTCTTCAGGTGCTGGCGACACCATGTCCAGGCAACGCTTCCAGTATTTCCTTGAGTCTCTGTTACAGGACCAGTGGCTGATACCAACAATCTCTTCCATCCAGGACTGGTTCCATGCCATCGACATCTTTGGCTTCAGGGAACATTCATTGACTTCACCCCTATGAAAATAGCTGTCTATAGCCACTGGGTTTTATTTCTGGCTGCCATGATATCCCCATACCTGCCCCCTGAGCATTCCTCCACTTCTCTTTCTAGGCCCCACACCACCCCCACACAGCAGGAAGCAGCCAGATCTGACAAACGACACCCCACTTCCTAAGAAAACAAAAAGGGTGGAATGTTGGGAAAAGAATAAATGGCAGCCATACCCCAGAGAAAAACCCCAACATGGCGACTAAGGACTTCTTCTTCCTACCTTCTTCATTTCTGCAGTGGCGCAAAAAGTTCCCGCCCTTGTGAACTCTCCCGCCAGCGCCAATTTCAAATCTCGCTTGTGGGGAACCTTAGCCCCAATGAGAACTAATTCCTGGGCTCTGGAGCTGATATTTGAAAGAACTTGTCAATAAACGGGTTGCTGCCATTTATCTAAGCCATACCATCTCCCCCTTAGTTCTATATAAGCACACAGCTTTTAGCAATAAATTTAGAATTCTCCCGGTGAAGTGTCATTGCGTGGGGAATTATTTCACTCATGTTCAGCAACAGGATATCCAAAGGTTCTCCAGTGCCACCTGGTAATGGGAATTTCAGAAATTTGATAGTATTTATTTAACCATTTTTGAAGGATGAAGTTGGAGTCACTGTGCGTTTCAATTAATGCAGGAACCATTATGTGGTGAGGAAGCTCATTTAAATGAAATCTCTGGAGAAATCTCACAGGCAAGGCTTCCCAAAAAGTGGCCAAAAGGTCACATGAAGCCAGGATCATTGAGGTCTACAATATGAGTTCCATTTGTGTTTAGACTCTCAATTATGGCTGCCAAGTCTTTCAAAATAAAATCATGTGATATCCTGGCTGAGATTCTCACTGCACTGTGGAAAGACACCCTGGCCCTCGATCTCAGTTTTCAAGGGCGCATCTCATGCGTGGCCTCCTAAAATCCCAACACATTTCATGGCAATACTTCTTTGAGGTAAATTCCAGAACTCAGTCTCTAAGAGGAATCATGCCAGAATTCAAGCCCAGGTGGATCCAGTTATCTCTTCCAACCGCCAAACAAATGACCACAATTAAAACCAAACACTCCCACATGGCCCTCATCTTCTTCCATATAGACACTTATCATAACCTCTGGCTGGAGTTTTTCATGAGGGGTGCAGCCCAAGACAGTGTCAAAAATAAGCTCCCTTGCCCCTCATTTGCCTAAAGTCAAGGTGGCCTGGACACCCATCCGGTGAACCAGGAGTGATCAGATAGGCCAGCTGTTAATACTGCTCTGCATCTCCAATTTGAGGCCTACTGACTGTCAGGTATAGATTCTTTATATGATTTGGAGCCATGAGAAAACCCAAAAACCTATGGGTTAGCCTCTGCAGGGCTTTGCATAACTCATTTGAACCAAAGGATCCGTATTCTCACTTGATGGTGGTCAGGAACCTTACAAATGAATGCGAGAGACTTCATTCACAATAATTGCTCTTTTGGCCATTTTGGTTTTGGATGCACACATGGGATCTCTCTTTACATCCATCAGGTGCTGAGAATCTAAGCCACAACCTCACACAGGGCCAAGAGGCTGATTCAGACACATCCCTTTCCAAAGCAATTAAGCAAAGAGCCACAGGTGATGCCTATTCATTTCCATTTGAAAACTGTTTTCTTCAGGCTTCACAAAGGGGTGGCCTGAGGCAAAGACCTTCCTGACATTCAGGGAAACAGAACAATTGATAAGCAAAAGGCCGAAAGCATGGTTTCTCCACTGAGACTTTCTTGGTCACACTGATATCTGAGTTTTCTGAGATGCTCGCCATTCCCTTCAGCTATCCAGGACATGGCAATGTCACAGAGCTTGGAGGTGGTACATATTTTGGACACAAAACCATGAGACTATTCTGGAGAGTGGTGAGAATTCTGGAAGAAACAGGAACTTAGGAAGGTAGCAGGTGTTGCCCATGGATAAGGCAAGCTGCAGTCCATTCATAAATTGGGCAGGATGAATGCCGGGAATCTTTCTACTATACAGGACATATCAATTGTTGCATTCTATTTTCTAATGTCTACAACCACGGACACAGTGGGATACACAGAAATAGAAACACTTGCCTTGTCCAACGACTTACTAGAAGAAGACCACTCCAAATCAAACAAACCGTCTTTCCTACCTATTATCAGATCATGAGACAAAACCACAAAATCACACCCACCCCACAAAGACACCTCCTTCCCCCATGTAACTCTGTGACTATCCGGAGTTTCCTCTGAGTGGTGGGCCATACTATGTTCCCCCAAAATGGCCTGTCCTATCTCAGATCTGGTCTCCTTGGCCAACTCTGTGAAGTTGTCAGGAGCCTGCGGTGAACCACTACCTACTTTCTCAGGAAAGGCCCCTATTCAGAGCTCTCCTGGTATTTGGCCATCCTCACATATGTAGGTACCAAGAAAGACTGACACTCTCCTTGGTAAATTCAAACAAGTGAGCCTACTGGGTCTGGGACTGGACTGGCTCCGGGTGCCTGGCTTCCTGGATCCCAAGTTAAGAGAGTTCCATCACCAAGGAAGTGAGGTAGATCACTTCTTCAGGAACTGAATGAGGTCATTGCCTTGACAACCACTTTGTCCTAACAGTTGCTTTCAAGAGTCCCATGAGATGGAGGCTGCCCCTACTTCCTGTGACACTTTCACAAGTTAGAATGGTATATAAACCATGGGCACCCGGGAACAGCTCTCCACCTAGGACTGGTTTGGTCCATCTTCTCTACATTAAGAAGAGAGAGGCTGATTCATACATATCCCTTCATGCTGACAAGGCTGTTTGCCATAGAAGATGACTTTTCTCTCTCAGGTCTTTCGTAGCTGCCTACATCTTCTCAAGGGATCATTTCTGCATGGACCTTTGATGTTCTCAACAGGTGGAACATGCCCTACATTCCTGTATTTTAAGAGCAACCCTGTCCCTGCTGTTCTGTAAAGTTCGATTGAGAGAACAGTGTATGGTTTGGGTTAGTAACATGTTCAATTTGGGGTTAGGAATCCTTCTGCATGACGAATAATGGTATTGGGAAACTATGATATTTACAAGAATATATAGGTGAAATATAAGTATGAAAACAGAAATCTAGGGAAGATATGAAGTCCAGAAGGGCATTGGGCCCTTAATTGGTACACTTAGCTTTGAATTATTTTCTGCAAAAATGTCTCAGATAAATCTATATACAATGGCATAGGAGCTTGTACCTTGGATGATTGAATGTCGAATAGAACACCCACTCAAAAAGGGATTGTCGGTAGGATTAGAAAGATAGTCAGTAGGTTTACAAAGAAGAGTGAGAATAGGATTTAGACCAAAAGTTCTTAAGCAATAGGGTTTCAGGTAGACAGTGAATGTAAATGTCAGCACAAGTGAAGAGTCAGTCACAATGATGAACAGGGGAAAATATGTAGGAAAATAGATATAAATAGAGACATTACTAAATCAGGCAAAGTATAAAGTGAGTGATAGGATTAGACATTTTCAACAGGCTTGAGGTTGAATATATAATCTTAGGAAGAAACAAAAATGTAGTCACCAATAAGATTGACATTTGAGAGCATTAGGCCACCTGGACATGGAAGGTTTTAGTAATCCATGCTCACTTTCCATTTAGGCTTTGGTACAACCTTAAGGGTGACCTTTGATTTTTTTGTCCAGAATATTACTGTGATAAAATGTATATATAGATCAGGTGACATGAGTATTTCTTCCACCATTTTTTGAGGAATATTTTGAAAACGTATAAATTAGTATTGAGGGTAAAAATAGGTGTACCCTGTGACTATGAATATAGAGATAATGCATGAATAGACCATACAGTTAATAAATAATATAACTGGTTCCACTTTAAATAATGTATTGAATTGATATCTGAAAATACATAAGAAATCATATATTGATATATAATCATTCATAACAACTAGTTATACGTCTAATTGTAATCCTAGGGTTATGGTTTATCATGAAGAGTGTGTGAGTTTTGCTTCAAAAGTGATTATGGAAATCAAAAATAATGTGTTTGGAAAGAAGTCTCATGAAAAGACCAGTTTGAAACATGGCGGAACACGTGTTTTCTGAAGCAGAAAGTGAATGAAAGTGAAATAAATGCCTATAAATTTGTGAACTTGTGGATGAAATATATATCCAATAATGTGCATAAACTGAAGAAATAGTAATGTACTAGTTTTGAATAAAAATGAACTTCAAAATACTTATCATGTCCCATAGGAATCTACTTGCATTGATGTGAAAATGGATCAGTTACTGTAGAAATATTAGGATTTATATGCACCATTCACTGAAGTTAGTTTTCAATACGAGGAAAAAAATACGTATATCAGGTGAATGAATATTTCTGAGAATAATCTTGTGAAAAGTTGATTATAAATCCATATACATAATCATGAATGAATTTAGGGAGTGTATAATAAGACGCATATATTAAATATTTTGAAATATCTGGAGAGAATATATATATATATATATATATATATATATATATATATATATCCACACACAGATTTTAAAAATTAGCAATATATATGCCAATCGAATTACACCGTGAAATATGAATCATCCACAGATCCAAAAATATTCATTTTACTGGATATGGATTTATGTATAACTTTTTTCAACTAGGAAGCTCACACATAGGTTGAATTTTCAGGTCAAACAGCGTTTAAGAGGAGTGATCTCTTCTCACACTTTGTATCTACCAAGTCATGTAACTCACAAGAATGTACGTGTGATACCAGGTAGGATTCTATATGTGCATATAAAAATACATGTGCTGAATAGAATACAGAGAAAGGGAGACAGGAATTCACATATTTGTTAACTTTAAAAGCACATGGAAAACTATTTCAACAAAAAATTGACTAGATTTATAACTCCTACCCTATATAATGCAAAAGGCAAGTCCAAGTATACAACATGCCTCCTCTGAACTGCTTGTATTTCTATTCTGTTTCCGTTATTTTTCTCCATCATATTAGGATTAGTATTCAGAATCTAGCAGAGCATGTGTTAGTGTCAGGGATTCAGTATTTCAAATGTAAAATAGAAAAATGAATCCAATGTGTATGCAAATATGTGCTAAACAAAATCTTCCCACTCTCATCCAGAACAATTCCTTGATATTTTTTTCGCCCAAAGTAAGACACAATTAGAGGAGAAGAGTAATAAAATCTGTGAATAATATGCTCAGGAGTTTACAACCTTGGAAGTGGTAGAGGAGTTTCCCTAGTATGGGACAGGGTAAACACTCCATAAACATGGAGCTCTGCTGGCCTAAATACTTCTTGAGAAACTGCCTCTGAGTTTGGGCACTTGAAATATATGTTGTTGTCAGGAGCTTTAGCTTCTTTTTAGTGAGACTATCAAAGCTGTGTCTGCATCTATGTGACCTGGAGGACATGGTTTCTTATTTTCCAATGAACATGAGGCAGCAGTGCTGAATTCTCTCTTTGTAAGTAAACTGTGGCCACTGGGGGCTAAGGGTATTCCCATGTGGACTGGGAAGCCATTTGGTCATCCTCCACTTTTCGTGGTGTTTCTTGCTGCTGCACTGGGACTTTGGCATTTGCTTCATGAAATAAAAGAAGTTCAACTGGGACACAGTTCTGGAGGCAATTCTTTCATGTGTGGTTGGTCAGGGTCTGCAGGAGAATGCACCAACCAGGTTTCTATCCCAAATAGCTTGGCCCCATGTCCATAGTAACCTGATTCTAAACATTGCCCGGAAACATCTCCATATAACCAGAAGCCTTTACATGGAAGGGTTTGCTGGCTTCACCATGTAAGTCACAAGCCATTTGGGATCCAATGGCAGATCCACATGGCCCCACCACAAATTTTTTATCACACACCTGCCTACCACTGCTCTAGGCCCACTACTCAGCAGGTTCCAACATATTGGCATCTCTGTTCTACACCATTTTCATGAAACCCACTCAATCAAGGCACTGTCTTGCATATTTACGATCAGCAACAGGACATCCAAAGTTTCTCCAGTGCCACCTGGTCATGGGAATTTCAAAAATTTCATGGTATTTATCTAGGCATTTTTCAAGGATGACGTTGCAGGCACTGTGGGTTTCAATTCATTCAGCAAAGATTAAATGGTGAGGAAGATCATTTCAATGAATGCTCTGTAGAACTCTCACAGGCAAGGCTTCCCAAAGAGTGGCCAAAATGTCACATGAAGCCAGGCCTATTGAGGTCTACAATGTGACGTCCATGGGTGTTGTGACTCTCAACAATGCCTGACAAGTCTTTCAGAATTAAATCATGTGATCTTCTGGCTGAGATACCCAGGCTCTGTGGAAAGCCACCCTGGGCCTAGATCTCAGTTTCCAAGGGTGATTCTCATGGGTGGACTCCTAAAATCCCAACAAAATTCATGGCAATACTTCTCTGAATTCAGTCTCTAAGGGGAATCACACCAGAGTTCAAGCCCAGGTGGTCCCAGTCATGTCTTCCAACCGGACACAAATGACCAAAATTAAAACCAAAACCCTCCCATATGGCCCTCATCTTCTTCCATATAGACACTAATCACAACCTCTGGCTGAAGGTTTCCATGAGTGGCGGAGTCCAAGAGAGTGTCCAAAATAACTCCCTTGCCCCTCATTGGCGTAAATTCAGGGTGGTCTGGACATCCTTCATGTGAAACAGGAGTGATCAAATATGCTAGACGTTAATACTTCTATGCTTCTCCAATTTGTGGAAAACTGAGTGTCAGGTATATATTTTTATGTGATTTGCAGTCATGAGAAAACACAAGCTCCTCTGCAGGTCTTTGAAGAACCCATTTGACCCAAAGGATCCCTATTCTCACTTGATGGAGTTCAAGAACTTTAAAGAGGAAGGGGACAGACTTCATCCACAAGGACTGCTTTTTGGCCATTTTGGTTTTGGATACACACATGGGATCTCTCTTTACATCCACCACGTGCTGAGTATCTAAGCCACAACCTCACACAGGGCCAAGAGGCTGATTCAGACACATCCCTTTTCAAAGCAATTAAGCAAAGAGCCACAGGTGATCCATATTCATTTCCATTTGAAAACTGTTTTCTTCAGGCTTCACAAAGGGGTGGCATGAGGCAAAGACCTTCCTGACATTCAGGGCAACAGAACATTAGGTTAGCAAACGGCCCAAAGCAGTGTTTCTCCACTGAGACTTTCCTGGTCACACTGATATCTGAATTTTCTGAGACGCTCGCCATTCCCTTCAGCTATCCAGTACATGGCCATGTCACAGAGCTTGGAGGTGGTACATAACTTGGTCACAAAATCATGAGCCTATTCTGGAGAGTGGCCAGAATTCAGGAAGAAAACAGGAACTTAGGAAGATAGCAGGTGTTACCCATCCATAAGGCAAGCCGCATTCCTTTCATACATTGGGCAGAAAGAATTCTGGTAAGCTTTCTACTAGCCTGGACACATCCTTTGATGCATTGCATTCTCTTTTCTAATGTCTACAACCATGGACACAGTGGGATACACAGACATAAAAACACTCGCCTTGTCAAATCACTTGTTAGAAATCGTCCACTCCAAACCAAACAAACTGCCTTTCCTACCTATTCTCAGAACATGAGACAAAATCACAAACACACACTCACACCCACAAATTCACCTCCTTTCCCAAAGTAGGTCTCTGACTATCGGGTGTGACCTCTGACTGGTGGGCCGTACTATGTTCCCATCAAATGGCCTGTTCTGTCTCAGATCTGGTTTCCTTGGCCAACTCTGTGAAGTTGTCAGGAGACAATGGTGAGCCACTTCCTGCTTACTCAGGAAAGGCCACTCTTCAGAGCTTTCCTGGCATTTGGCCATCCTCACATCAGTAGATACCAAGAAAGACTGACTCTGTCTTTGGTAAATCAAAAGAAGTGAGACCACTGGGACTGGGCCTGGGACTAGATTTGTGTGCCTGGATGCCTGTATCCCAAGTTCAGAGAGTTCCATCACCAAGAATGTGAGGTGAGGTCACTTCCTTCAGGAACTGAATGAGGTCAATGCCTTGGCAAGCACGTTGTCCTAACATTTGCTTCCAAAGGTCCCATGAAATGGAGGCTGTCCCTAATTCCTTTGACACTTTCACAAGTTAGAATGGTATATCAAACATTGGTAACCAGGAACAGCTCTCCACAGAGGCCTCGTTTGGTCCTTCTTCTCTACATAAAGAAGAGAGAGGCTGATTCAGACACATCCCTTCATGCTGACCAGGTTGTTTGCAATGAAAGATGACTTTTGCTCTCTCAGTTCCTTCATAGGTGTCTACAACTTCTCTAGGGATCATTTGCGCATAGACCTTTGAGTTTCTCAGCAGTTGGAAGATCCCCTAAATTCCTGTATTTTAAGACCAACTCTGTCCTTGCTCTTCTCTAAAGTTAGATTGAGGGAACAGTGTATGGTTAGGGTTAATAACAGGTTTGATTTGGAATAGAAATCATTCTGCTGGATGAATAATGGTATTGGGAACCTGCGATATTTTCAAGAATATATAGGTAAAATATATGAATCTGAAAACAAAAATCTAGGTAAGATTTGAAGCCCAGAAGGGCATTGGGCTTTTGATTGGGTATTAAGCATAGGACCTTGTAACTTGGATGATTGATTTTCAAAGAGAACTTCCAGTCAAAATGGATAGTCAGTAGTATTAGGAAGATAGTCGGTATGTTTATAAAGGAGAGTGAGTATAGGATTTGGACCAAAAGTTCTTTAGCTATAGGGTTTCGGGTATTGAGTGAATGTAAATGTCAGCACATGTGAAGAATTAATCACAATGATGAACTGGGGAAAATATGTAGGAATGCAGATATCAATAGAGACTTTAGGAAATCTGGCAAAGTATAGTCGGTAGTGAAATGTTAATAGAATAGATTCTTGTCACTTCCTGTTTTACTGTATGCTTAATAAAACACTGTTGAAATCTTGAGAAGTGATTTCTAATCTTTTTCCCAGAATGTGCTGTCCCCAACTGCCAAACTTCAGAATGTACTCCCTCACCCAGTTGCACGCAAACTGCTCACCCGCCCAGGCCCATCAATAAACTTTCCTCCCTACCCTCTTCAAGGAAAGTATATAAGCTCTGCTTAAGCTGTTCTCAGGGTTCTCTGCTCTATTCAAATGAGCTCTGAGCCCCAGCATGCTGGACCCCCAATAAACCCTTTGTTTTTGCATGAGAGAGTCTCTTGGTGGTCTCTTCCCCCAATGCTCTTCCGATATTTATATATGGATGTTCCACCGAAATCCAGCAGTGGTGAACGAGAGACCCCAATGGGCTACTCTCAGGGTAAGTAAGGCACCTCTTTCTGGTTTCAGGTTTCAGGTTAGGGCTTGGCAAAATGGCTGTCGATGAAGTGTGTGAGCTCTCTTTGATGGTGGCTGGCAGATGTGTCACAGAGCCACAAGCCAAGTCCCTGGGGGACGCCACAGAGGACTCGGGAATCAAGGAATAATTGTCTCCTCGACTCAGTGATACTTTGTTTCAGATTCGGTATTGCCAGCCCATCGGGTTTTGCCACCTGCTCAGTCTTGGTCTCAGTGTTGGACGTCCATTGCCTGTCTTTATTGTTTTCTCTTGTCTGTGTCCTGTGTCGTTGCTTTTACTGTTTGTGTATCTTTCATTATGGGACAGATCACTTCAATGCCTCTGTCCCTGACCCTTGATCTATGGACCAAAGTCTGCTTAAGGGCTCAGAATGTTTCTTTTTTGTAAAACGCTGGACCTGGCAGACTCTGTGTGCCACAGAATGGCCCACCTTTGGATTCGGATGGCCCCTAGAAGGATCTTTCTACTTCCCACTAATTTAAAAAGACAGAGATATTGTCTTACAGCCAGGGCCACATAGCCATACTGATAAACAGGAATATACCTTAACTTGGCAGGACATCTGCAAATCTCCTCCTCCGTGGGTGAAGCCTTTCCTTACTGTGTCCCCGTTCCTACTCCTTCCCCCACGATTTCTCAACCCCTCTGCTCCTCCTCCTCCTCCACCCTCTGTTCTCCCTGAGTCACAAGATTTGACTCTACTGGACTCTCGTCCCCCTCCTTATCTTCTACCCTTGTCCCACAACCCCCAACACCCTCTAAGTGATTCTCCAGCTGCTGACTCAGCCTCTCCACAATTGGAGGAAGCTAAGCCAGCCCAGGGCCCTCCAGATAACTCCCCTGCGTCACACACAGCCCCTCCTCCCCTGGAGGAAGCTGGAGTTGCTAAAGGAACTCGCCGGTGGCAAATGATTGAAAACCCTGGAACTCCCGTGTTGCTTCCCTCCATCCCTAAGGACCAATGATTGACGATGGCCATAGGGAAAAAATGCAAGCCTACCAGTATTGGCCTTCTCCTCTTCAGACCTATATAAATGGAAATATAACAATCCCCCTTTTACCGAGGACCCAACCTGGCTCTCAGGTCTGGTGAAGTCATTGATGTTTTCACACCAACCTACTTGAGATGACTGCCAACAACTCCTAGGGACTCTCTTCATGACAGAGGAACAAAAGAGAATCCTCCTGGATGCTAGAAAAAAGTATCCTCGGACCAAATGCGTGACCGACAAAACTTCCCAATATATTCAAAGCCGGCTTTCTCTTGAAACGACCCAACTGGGACCCCAACACCTTTGAAGGTAGGGAGCATCTGTCCACTTATCGCCGGGCTCTAATAGTGGGTATCTTAGTGGCCGCTAGGTGACCAACTAATTTGGCCAAGGTAAGAGAGATTATTTAAGGGCCTGATGAATCTCCCTCTATGTCTTAGAGATAATTATGTAGGCATATAAGAGACATACTCCTTTCGATCCTCAGGCAGAGGATCAAAAGGCATCTGTCACAATGGCCTTTATTGGGAAAGCTGCCCTGGATATTAAAAGAAAGTTACAATGCTTAGATGGATTACAAGATATGACTTTGAGGGATTTATTCAGAGAACCCGAGAAGGTATACTTTAAGAGAGAAACTGAGGAAGAGAAGGGAGCTGAGTGAGGATAAAAGAAACAAAAGACAGACTAAGGCATTGACTAAGGTCCTGGTCACAACAACAAATAGGCCAGAAATTAAGAAACAGAGAGACAGGAAGGGATACCTGGGCACACACTAGAGGCCACCCCTGGCCTCAGATCAATGTGCCTACTCTAAAGAAAAAGGACACTGGGCCAAAGAGTGCCCTAGAAAGAGACAGCCATGCCAGCCAGATATTCTGACTCTGGAGGAATACTAAGAAAGTCCGGGCTCAGATCCTCTCCCTGACCTCAAGGTAACTTTTGAAGTGGAGGGGAACACAATAAACTTTGAAGTAGATGCAGGGTGAATATACTCAGCCCGTAAGGCCCATTGGGCCCTCTACCGAATAAAAGGTCTCTAATTCAAGAGTCTAACAGAAGTAAATATCGGGCTTTGACAACTACGAGGACCATGGACCAGGGAAAAGGAAAAATCCATCACTCCTTCCTAGTAATCCCAGAATGCCTGGCCCCATTGATGGGCAGAGTTCTGCTCACCAAGCTCTGGGCCAAAATAACTTTTAACCCTGAAGGCCCTCAAGTGGAATTTTTTAATTCTTCAGTAACTACTCCTATAATCATGGCTCTAACTATGTCAGTAGCAAATGTTCATCAACTCACTCACCTTTGTTCAAAGAAACTGCATTCATTCGTGAAGGATCAAGAACACAGTTTTCCACTAACCTACTCACAGCAAAAGGAAATAACTGAATGGGTAACAAAAGCCTGTCAGGTCCATTAATTGGTTATAGCTTACACTTCCAAGCTCCTGTAGGAAAGCACCTATGAGGAACCAGACGAGGACAATTCTGGGAAGTGGACTTTACTGAAATTAAGCCAGTAAGGTATGGACTTAAATAACTCCTAGTCTTTGAACATACATTTTCAGGATGTATTGAAGCCTTCCCCACATACACACAAAAAAAGAAATAAAAAAGAAGAAAAAAGAAACATTGCAAATGGTTGTAAAGAAGATCCTGGAAGATATTTATTCTCCCCTTGACGACCAGTAGTCTTAACCCTAATCAGCCCCTTAAGCTGCGATGGCTGATCACAAATCCTACTGGACACGAAGTATGGCCTATCTCGAATACAGCCCCCTTACGAACCTGGTGGCCATCTCTCCACCCAGTCATTTGTCAGCTGGCTATAGGTCTTTCCTATTGGGATATCCCTGATTAACAGGATCCCACTAAAATTCCATTAAATCCCTTCCGTACCATAGATAATGGAAACAAACATTATAGATGTAGGGACACGTGAGCCAGATGCAGGTTGGCTAGCCTAGATTACTATGTTTGCCCGGCAGACTATCAAAGCCACAAACAGTCACGGCTGTGGGGGGGGGGAGAGCAGACTTCTATTGTAAGTCATGGGGATGTGAGCATACAGGGATTGTCAGATGGAACCCAAACTCCTCATCAAATTCTGTACACAGCATTGGCCATATTACGAATTAGATAACCAAAACCGATGGCCCCCAGAGGGGTCTCTAGATCCTCAAATTCTGTGTGACCTTTTTAACTTCTGCAAGTGCTCAAAAGGGTGAATGGAGATTCCGCTATGTGGAGGCCTTCTCTCTCCTTTGCTCACATCCTGAACTATGCTTCTCCAATAGATGCTCACCCTCAGCCTTGTGCTCCAGACTCTCTGCTGTCACTCCCACCTCAGCAACTTGATTTCTCCCCTCCAATATCTAGATCAAAAACCCAAATCTCGACTAGTTCTCAGACCATTGCTCCCTTGCTGAGGTTGCAGGTACTGAGGTACCACTCCATTCACTCACTCCTCTCCTCTCCTGTCAATGCCCGCACCGGGTCCCACCCAGTCCTCTTACCACCTAATGCAAAGCTCAAACCCGCTGAGAAGAATCCTCAGACCCTAATACAAGATGTAATGAAAATGGCCTTTAATGTTGCTTTGTCATCACTAAAAACAGGTTACTAAGAATTTAAAGTCCCTCACAGGCTTTTTGGAATCTCACTCCCGTCTCCCCCTCTGTTCTATCTGTTCTACTGCTCAAGTTTTTGTTGCTATTAAGATCCCAAAGCCCTCTCCCAATATTCTTTTACATCTCTCCTTCCTCATTCTCAGATCCACAGAGCTGCTCTTATCCCTGCCTTCCAAATTGTCCCCCTCTGTACCAGGCCCACAGAAAAGTCTTAACTGACCTTCTCCAGAAGTCTTCACCATGGCTGATTTAGGACTTTCAGCAAAAGAGTCCCTATAAAAGAGTTCACTGTAGATAAACTTCCTATTTTTGTGTTGCCCTGGTCTCCTTGGCAACTGGCTAAAAAATTCAGCACTCCTGATCTAGACACACCCTTACTAGTTTTTCACAAAATATTTGAAAAAAAGGCCTCTGGCCTTGAGCTGGGGCTTCACAGAGATGGCTACATTTCTAAGATAAAGAAGTTACAAACTGGGCTGTATGGAAACAGCTGGAAGGGGGAAAAAAAGAAAGGGAAGACACCCCCACCCAGGTGTCCTTGAAAAGTTAACTTGCCCAAACTGAGGAAAAAACAGAAACAAAAACTGCTTTTTGTGAACTTCTGCAGACTGTGAACTTCTGAGACCCTTCCCTTACGTGTTGGGTACAAAATTCTGAAACTACGTAACTTGGGTTTCAGGGGATTAATTGATTACAACAGAAGCAATGCCCTCTGAATCTGGTTGAAACCAAAAAAGACTGTTTCCGTGTCTTTGGTGCTATCTTAGGTGCCTTGCCTTGTCCGTCCCTACAACAGTATAATTCTATATACTTAAACATTGTTTATGTTTTCATGAAATGGTCAACAGATGTGATTAATTGTGAAATGGTGCAGATGTTTCCCAGAGTGCTCTATCATGACGCAGGTTCATCTGAAGATCAAAGAGGGGGACATACAACCCGGTTCCGCTGGGAACATATGTCCCTCACCTTAGCCATTCTATTACGAATAGGAGTTGCTGCAGGGTTGGGCACAAGAACCACTGCTCTGGTCCATGGGACACAACAAGTGACCCAATTAGAAGCAGCAATAGATCAAAACTTAAAGATTTTAGAAACCTCCATCACAGCTTTGCAGGAATCTTTAACCTCTCTCTCTGAAGTTGTTTTACAGAACAGTCGAGGGTTGGACCTCCTTTTCATGACAGAGGGGGGCCTTTGTGCTTCATTGAGGGAAGAATGTTGTTTTTATGTCGACAATACTGGAGTTGTAAAAAAATCTATGAGTAAATTAAAAAGATGCCTTGAAGAGCAACAACGAGAGAGAGAGAGAGGCACAGAAAGGGTAGTTTGAGTCTTTTTTTACACAGTCCCCCTGGTTAATTACGTTTTTATCAACCCTGGCCGGTCCAATAATAATCCTCATATTATTACTAACTATAAAACCCTGTTTCCTCAACCATGTAATTTCTTTTCTCCAAGCTCAAATTGGACAAATTAAAATTATGGTAATACCCCACTAGCAGACATAGAATGTGACACCCCACAAAGATCACTTTTATGATTAAAAGTAGCCAGAAAAAGAAGTGGGGAATGAAAGGTTAATAAAATATGTACTTGTCACTTCCTGTTTTTCTGTACACTTAACGAAACACTGTTGAAATCTTGAGAACTCTTTGCTAATCTTGTTGCCAGAATGTGCTGTCCCCAATTGCCAAACTGCAGAATCTACTCCCTCACCCGTTTGAATAGAAACCTGAACTGTACTTGGATCATTGAATGTAGAAGAGAACATCCATTCAAAAAGTTATAGTCAGTTGGATTAGAAAGATAGTCGGTAAGTTTAGGAAGAAAAGTGAGTATAGGATTTGGAACAAAAGTTCTTTAGCAATAGGGTTTTGGTTAGAGAGTCAATGTAAATGTCAACACAAGTGAAGAGTCAGTCACAATGATGCACAGGGCAAAATATGTAGGAAAGCAGATATCAATAGAGACATTAGGAAATCAGGAAAAGAATAAAGTGAGTGATGGGATTAGATATTTTCAACAGGGTTGAGGATGAATATATGAGCTTAGGATAAAACAAATATGAAGTCAACAATAGGATTGACATTTGATAGCATTAGCGTAGCCCAAGACAGTGTCCAAAATAAGCTCTGTTGCCCCTCATTTGCCTAAATTCCCAGTGGCCTGTACACCCTTCCTGTGTACCAGGAGTGATCAAATAGGCCTGCCCTTAATACTGCTCTGCTTCTCCAATTTGAGTCCTACTGAGTGTCGGGTACAGATTCTTTATGTGAATTGGAAAGATGAGAAAACTCAAGCACCTATTGGATAGCCTCTGAATAGATTTGAAGAACTCATTTGACCCAAAAGATCCCTATTCTCACTTGATGGAATTCAGGAACCTTACAGAGGAAGGCAAAATACTTCATCAACAATGACTGCTCTTTATGCCATTTTGGATTTTATGCACCCATGGGATCTTTCTTTAGATCCTTCAGGTACTGAGAATCTAAGTCAAAGAATCACACTGGGCCAAGAGGCTGATTCACACACATCTCTTTCCAAATCAATTAAGGAAAGAGCCAAAGGTAAAGCATATTCATTTCCATTTGAAAAATCTTTCCTTCAGGATTCACAAAGGGTTGGCCTGAGACAAAGACCTTCCTGACTCTCAGGGCAACAGAACAATAGGTAAGCAAATGGCCCAAAGCAGGGATTCTCCACTGAGACTTTACTGGTCACACTGATATCTGAGTTTTCTGAGATGCTCGCCATTCCATTCAGCTATCCAGTACATGGCCATGTCACAGAGCTTGGAGGTAGTACATATCTTGGACACAAAACCATGAGCCTATTCTGGAGATTGGCCATAATTCAGGAAGAAAACAGCAACTTAGGAAGGTAGCAGGTATCGCCCATCAATAAGGCAGGCCGCATTCAATTCATAAATTGTGCTGGATGAATGCTGGGAAGCTTTCTATGAGACAGGACACATCCATTGATGCATTCTCTTTTCTAATGTCTACAAGTACGGACACAGTGGGATACACAGACATAGAAACACTTGCATTGTCAAACGACTTACTAGAAACAGTTCACTCCAAACCAAACAAACCGCCTTTTCTAACTATTCTCAGAACATGAGACAAAACCACAAACCCACACCCGCAATGGCACCTCCTTCCCCCAAATAGGTCTGTGACTCTCCGGAGTGTGCTCTGACTGATGGGCCATACTATGATCCTCCGAAATGGCCTGACCTGTCTCAGATCTGGTCTTCTTGGCCAACAATGTGAAGTTGTTAGAAGCCAGGAGTGAGCCACTATCTGCTTTCTCAGGAAGAGCCCCTCTTCCGAGCTTTCCTGGCATTTGGCCATCCTCACATAAGTAGGTATCAAGAAAGACTGACTATGTCCTTTGTAAATCCAAAAAAGTGAGACCACTGGGACTAGAACTGAGACTGGCTCTGGGTGCCTGGCTTTCTGTATCCCAAGTTCAGAGAGTTCCATCACCATGGAAGTGAGATGAGATCACGTCCTTCAGGAACTGAATGAGATCACTGCCTTGGCAACCACTTTGTCATAACAATTGCTTCCAACGGTCCCATGAGATGAGGGCTGCCCCTACTTCCTGTGACACTTTCACAAGTTAGAATGGTATATCACCCGTAGGCAAAAGGGAACAGCTCTCCACACAGGCCGGGTTTGGTCCATCTTCTCTACATTAAGAAGAGATAGGCTCATTCTGACTCAACCCTTAATCCTGACCAGGTTGTTTGCCATGGAAGATGATTTTTGCTCTCTCAGGTCTTACATAGCTGCCTACATCTTCTCCAGAGATCATTTCTGCATGGAGCTTTGAGGTTCTCAACAGATGGAAGATCCACTGCAATCCTGTATTGTAAGACCAACACTGTCCCTGCTCTTCTGTAAACATAGATGTGAATTGGAGTCATGAGAAAACCCACGAACCTATGGGATAGCCTCTGCAGAACTTTAAAGAATTCACTTGACCCAAATGATCCCTATTCTCACTTAATGGAGGTCAGGAACCTTACAGAGGAAGGCGAGAGACTCTATCCACCATGACAGTTCTTTTGTCCATTTTGGTTTTGGATGCACACATGGGATTTTTCTTTAGACCCATCATGTGCTGTGAATCTAAGCCACAGCCTCACATAGGGCCAAGAGGCTGATTCAGACACATCCATTTCCAAAGCAATTAACCGAAGAGGCACAGGTAATGACCATTCAATTCCATTTGAAAACTATTTTCTTCAGGCTTCACAAAGTGTGGCCTGAGGCAAAGACCTTCCTGACATTCAGGGCAACAGAATAGGTAAGCAAAAGGCCCAAAGCAGGGTTTCTCCACTGAGACTTTCTTGGGCATAGTGATATCTGAGTTTTCTGAGATACTCACCATTCCCATCAGCTATCCAGTACATGGCCATGTCACAGAGATTGAGGTGGTACATATCTTGGACACAAAATTATGAGCGTATTCTGGAGAGTGTCCAGAATTCAGGAAGAAAACAGGAATTTAGAAAGATAGCAGGAGTTGCCCATCCATACGGCAACCTGCAGTCCATTCATAAATTGCACAGGATGAATGCTTTGAAGCTTTCTCGTAGACAGGACACATCCATTGATGCATTCTCATTTCTACTGTCTACAATCACGGACACAGTATGATATATAGACACAGAAACACTCACGTTGTCAAAGGACTTACTAGAAACAGTCCACTCCAAAACAAACAAACCAGCTTTCCTAACTATTCTCAGAACATGAGACAAAACCACAAACTCACACTCACACCCAAAAAGGCACCTCTTTCCCCCAAGTAGGTCTGTGTCTATCCGGAGTGTCCTCTGACTTGTGGGCCATACTATGTTCCCCAAAAATGGTGTGTCCTGTCTCCGATCTGGTCTCTTTAGCAAACTCTGTGAAGTTGTCAGGAGCCCGTGGTGAGAAACTATCTGCTTTCTCTGGAAAGGCCAGTCTTCATAGTTTCCAGGCATTTGGCTGTCCTCACATCAGTAGGTACAAAGAAAGAGTGACTCTGTCTTGTTAAATCCAAACAAGTGAGCCCACTGGGACATGGAGTGGGTTTGACGCTGTGTGCCTGGTTTTCTGGATCCCAAGATCACAGACTTTCATCACCAATAATGTAAGGTGAGGTCACTTCCTTCAAGAACTGAATGAAGTCACTGCCTTGGAAACCACTTTGTTTTAACAGTTGCTTCCAAGGTTCCCAAAAGATGGAGTCTGCCTCTACTTGCTGTGACTCATTCATAAGTTAGAATGGTATATCAACCATAGGCACCGGGGAACAGCTCTCCACACAGGCATGGTTTGGTCCATCTTCTCTACATTAGGAAGAGAGAGGCTAATTCAGACACATCCCTTCAACCTGACCAGGTTGTTTGCCATGGAAGATGACTTTTGCTCTCTCAGATCCTTCATACCTGCCTACACCTACTCAAGGGATTATTTCTGCAGGGACTTTTGAGGTTCTCAGCTGGTGGATGATACCCTACCTTCCTGGATTTTAAGACCAACCCTGTCCCTGCTCTTCTGTAAAGTGAGATTGAGGGAACAGTGTATGGTTAGTGTTAATAGCATGTTCGATTTGGGTTAGGAGTCATTCTGCTGGATGAATTACGGTATTGGGAACCTATGATATTTATAAGAATATAAATGTGAAATATATGTATGAGATCAGAGATCTGGGAAAGATTTGAAGCCCAGAAAGGCATTGGGCCCTTGATTGGTATACTTAGATTGAATTATGTTCTGCACCGAGGTCTCAGATAAATCGATATACAATGGCATAGGACCCTATACCTCGGATGATTGAAAGTAGAAGAGAACATCCAGTCAAAAAGGGATAGTCTGTAGGATTAGGAAGATAGTCAGTAGGTTTAGGAAGAAGAGTGAGTCTCGGAGTTGGACCAAAAGTTCTTTAGCAATTGGTTTTCAGTTAGAGGGTGAATGTAAATGTCAGCACATGTGAAGAGACAGTCACAATGATGAACTGGGAAAAATATGTAGGAAAGCAGATATCAATAGGGGCATTAGGAAATCAGGAAAAGTATAAAGTGAGTGATAGGATTAGATATTTTCAACAGGCTTGAGGTTAAATATATAATCTTAGGAAGAAACAAATATGTAGTAACCAATAGGATTGACATTTGAGAGCAGTAGGCACCCTGGACATAGATGCTTTTAGTAATCCATGGTCACTTTCCATTTAGGCTTTGGTACAATCATATGTGTGACCTTTGCATTTTGTGTCCAGAATACTACTGTGGTAAAATGTATATGTAGATCAGGTGACATAAGTATTTCTTCCACCATAAAGGGGAGTAATATTCTGGAAACTTATAAATTAGTACTGGGGATACAAATAGGTGTACCTTGTGTTGATGATTATTGAGATGATGCATGAATAGACCATATTGTGAATAAAGTATGTAACTGGATCCAACATTAAATAATGGATTGAGTTTGCATCTGAAAATATATTGGAAATCTTATATTGATATATATACCATCATTCCAACGAGTTATATATGCAATGGTATTATTAGGGTTACGGTTTGTCGTGAAGAGTGAGTTTTGCTTCAAAAATGATTATGGAATCGAAAATAATGTGTTTAGAAAGAAGTCTAGTGAAAAGACCAGTAAAGAAACATGGAGGAATACATGTGTTCTGAAGTAGTAAGTAATTGAAAGTGAACCAAATGCCAAAAAAATTTGTGAAGTTCTGGATGAAAAAATACATCCTATGATGTCCATAAACTGAAGAAATAGTAATGTACCAGTGTTGAGTAAAAATGAACTTCAAATTACACATCATGTCCCATAGCAATCTACTTGCATTGATGTTAAACTGGGTCAGTTACTGTAGAAATATTAGGATTTTTAAGCACCATCCACTGAACTAAGTTTTCAGTAGTAGGAAACCAAAATATATTTCAGGTTTATGAATATTTCTGAGAATAATCTTGTGAAAATTTGAATTTAAATGAACATAAATGAATATGAATGAATTTAGGGAGTGTATAATAAGACACATATTTTTCATATTTTTTTAAAATCCGTAGAATATACACACACACACACGCACACACACACACACACACATGCACACACACACACATTAATATTTAGCAATATATATGCCAATCGATATTCATCATGAAATATAATTCATTCACAAATCCAAAAATATTCATTTTACTGAACATGGATTTATGTATAGTGTTTTTCACTAGGAAGCTCACCCATAGGTGGAATTTTCAGTTCCATCATTATTTAGGGAGAGTCATCTCTTCTCACAATTTTTATATTCCAAAGTCAGTGATCTTACAAGAATGTACGTGTGATACCAGGTAGGATATTGTATATGCATAAAAAAATTACATGTGCTGAATAGGATACAGAGAAAGGGAGACAGGAATTTACATATGTGATAACTTTAAAAAATCATGGAGAAATATTAAAATGAAAAGTTTACTAAATTTAAAACACATACTCTTGATAAAGAGGAAGACAAATACAAATATACACCATGCTTCCTATAAAAGGACTGTACTTCTATTCATTTAGGTTTTTTTTTTCTCCATGATATTAGGATTAGTAGTCAGAGTCTAGTAGGGTATGGGTTAGTGTCAGGGATTCAGTATTTCAAATGGAAAATAGGAAAATGAATCTAATGTGTATGCAAACATGTGATACACAAAAATCTTCCCTCTCTTATCCAGAACAATACCTTGACATAACCATCGCTAAAAGTAAGACACAATTAGAGGAGAGGAGTTAGAAAACCTGTGAATACATATGTGGAATGAAAAATGCTCAGGAGTTCACAACACTGGAGGTGGTAAAAGAGTTTACAAAAGTATGGGAGATGGTAAACACTTCAGAAACATGGAGCTGTGCTGACCTAAAGACTTATTGAGAAACTTCCTCTGAGGTTAGGCACAAGAAATATATGTATGACAATATTTAAATCAATGGTTCTGCAACTGATGTGATTCTGCAATCTGGGTCTGCATCTATGTGACCTGGAGGACATGGTTCTTTATTTTGTAATGAACATGAGGCAGCAGGTCTGAAAACTCCCTTTGTAGGTAAACTGTTGCTACTGGGAGCTAAGTGTCTTCCCGTGTGGTCTGTGAAGCCATTTGGTCATCCTCCACTTTTCAGGGTGTTTCTTACTGCTGCACTGGGAATTTGGTATTTGCTTCATGAAATACAATATGTTCAACTGGGACACAATGCTGGAGGGAGTTCTGTCATGTGTGGTTGGTCAGGGTCGGCAAGAGAATGTACGAACCAGGCTTCTATCCCACATAGCTTTCCCCTTGACTATAGCAACCTGATTCTGAACATTGCCCTGAAACCTCTACATATAACAAGATGCTTTTACATATAAAGGTCTGCTGCCTGCACCATGTCAGTCGCAAGATTTGGAAGCCAATGGAAGATCCAGGTGGTCCTACCAAAAATATTTATTTACACACCTATAGTCCACTGCTCTACGCCCACTACCCAGCAGGCTCCAACTTACTGGCATCTCTGTTCTACACCATTTTCACGAAACTCAGTCAATCAAGGCACTGTTTGTTATACTCATGATCAGCAACAGGATATCTAAAGGTTATCCAGTGCCACCTGGTCATGGGGATTTCAAAAATTTCATGGTATTAATCTAGTCATTTTTCAAGGATGAAGTTGGAGGCACTGTGGGTTTCATTTAATTCAGGAACCATTAAATGGTGAGGAAGCTCATTTCAATGAAAGCTCTGGAGAACACTCACAGGCAAGCCTTCCCAAAGAGTGGCCAAAAGGACACATGAATCCAGGCCCATTGAGGTATACAATGTGAGGTCCATGTGTGTTTGGACTCTCAATTATGGCTACCAAGTCTTTAAGAATTAAAACATGTGATATCCTGGCTCAGAATCCCTGAGCTCTGTGGAAAGCCATCCTGGGCCTAGATCTCAGTTTCCAAAAGCGATTCTCATGCGTGGTCTCCTAAAATCCCAACACTATTCATGGCAATACTTCTCTGAGGTCAGTTCCAGAACTCAGTCTCTAAGGGGAATCACACCAGAGTTCAAGCCCTGGTGGACCCAGTCATCTCTTCCAACTACCACACAAATTACCACAATTAAAACAAGAACCCTCCCATATGGCCCTCATCTTCTTTCATATAGACACTCATCATAATCTGGCTGGAGGTTTCCATGAGGGGTGCAGACCAAGACAGTGTCCCAAATAAGCTCCTTTGCCCCTCATTTGCCTAAAGTCAAGGTGGCCTGGACACCCATCCTGTGAACCAAAAGTGATCAAATAGGCCTGCCGTTAATACCGCTCCAATTTGAGGACTACTGTCTGTGGGGTTTAGATTCTTTATGTGAATTTTAGTCATGAGAAAACCCAAGCACAATGGGCTAGCCTCTGCAGGTTTTGTAGAACTCTTTTGAACCAAAGGATCCCATTCTCACTTGATGGAAGTCAGGAACCTTACAGAGGAAGTCGAGAGACTTCCTCCCAATAATTGCTCTTTTGGCGAATTTTCTTTTGGATGCACACATGGTAACTTTCTTTAGATCCATCAGGTGCTGAGAATCTAAGCCACAGCCACACACAGGGCCAAGGGCATGATTCAGACACATCCCTTTCCAAAGCAATTAAGGAAAGTGCCACAGGTATGCCCATTCATTTCCATTTGAAAACTGTTTTCTTCAGGCTTCACAAAGGGGTGGCCTGAGGCAAAGAACTTCCTGACATTCAGGGCAACAGAACAATAGGTAAGCAAAAGGCCGAAAGCAGGGTTTCTCCTCTGAGACTTTCCTGGTCACACTGATATCTGAGTTTTCTGAGATGCTCGCCATCCCCTACAGCTATCCAGTACATGGCCATGTCTCAGAGCTTGTAGGTGGTACATATCTTGGACACAAAACCATGGGCCTATTCTTGAGATTGGCCGGAATTCAGGACCAAAATAGAAACTTAGGAAGGTAGCAGGTGTTGCTCATCGATAAGGCAAGCTACAGTCCATTCATAAATGGGGCAATATGAATGCTGAGAAGATTTCTACTAGACACGACACATCCATTGATGGATTCTCTTTTCTAATGTCTACAACCACGGAAACAGTGGAATACACAGACATAGAAACACTCGCCCTGTGAAAAGACTTACTAGAAACAGTCCACTTCAAATGAAACAAACCGACTGTCCTACCTATTCTCAGAAAATGAGACAAAACCACAAAACCACAACCACACCCACAAAGGCACCTCCTTCCCCTAAGTAGGTTTGTGACTATCCAGAGTGTCCTCTGACTTGTGGGCCATAATATGTTCCCCCAAAATGGCCTTTCCTGTCTCAGATCTTGTCTCCTTGGCCAACTCTGTGAACTTCTTAGGAGCCAACGGTGAGCTACTACCTGCTTTCTCATGAAAAGCCCTGCATCCGAGCTTTCCTGGCATTTGGCCTTCCTCACATCTGTAGGTACCAAAAAATACTGACCCTGTCCTTGGTAAATCCAAACAAGTGAGACCACTAGGACTGGGACTGGGACTGGCTCTGT
Source organism: Callospermophilus lateralis (assembly GCF_048772815.1). Lineage (NCBI taxonomy): Eukaryota > Metazoa > Chordata > Mammalia > Rodentia > Sciuridae > Callospermophilus > Callospermophilus lateralis. Next base: position 67,507 of record NW_027514059.1, read on the forward strand.
GTGCCTGGCTTCCTGGATCCCACGTTCAGAGAGTTCCATCACCAAGAAAGTGAGGTGAGGTCACTTCCTTCCTGAACTGAATGAGGGCACTGTCTTGGCAGCCACTTTGTCCTAACTGTTGCTTCCAAGGGTCCCAAGAGATTGAGGCTGCCCCTACTTCCTGTGACATTTTCACAAGTTAGAATGGTATATCAACCAAAGGCACCCAGGAATAGATCTCCACACAGGCCTGGTTTGGTCCATGATCTCTACATTAAAAAAAAATCTGATTCAGACACAACCTTTTATCCTGACCGGGTTGTTTGCCATGGAAGATGACTTTTGGTCTCTCACGTCCTTTATTGCTTCCTACATCTTCTCCAGGGATCATTTCTGCATGGACCTTTGAGGTTCTCAGCAGGTGGAAGTTTTTCTACATTTCTGTATTGTAATATCAACTCCTGCCCTGCTCTTCTGTAAAGTTAGATTGAGGGAACAGTGTCCGGTTATGGTTAAAAACATGCTCGATTTGGGTTAGAAATCATTTTGCTGGATGAATGATCGTATTGGGAACTTGCTATGTGTAGAAGAATATATAGGTGAAATATATGTGGTGGCTGAGAGACATGTCACAGAGACAAAGGGCACCTCTCTGGAGGACCCCGCAGAGAACTCGGGAAATCAAGGAACAATAGTCTTCTCGACTCAGTGATATTTTCTTTTAGATTCGTTATTGCCATACCATTGGGTTTTGCCGGCTACTCATTCCTGGTCTCAGTGTTGGACGTTCATTGCCTGTCTTTATGGTCTTGTCTTATCTGTGTCGTGTGTCCTTGCTTTTACTGTTTGTGGAACTTTCATTATGGAACAGAGCACGTCAATGCCTCTGTCCCTGACCCTTGATCACTGGACCAAAGTCCGCTTAAGGGCTCAGAATCTTTCTTTTTTTAGTAAAACGCTGGACCTGGCAGAATCTCTGTGCCTCAGAATGGCCCATCTTTGGAGTTGTATGGCCCCTAGAAGGATCTTTCTACTTCCCACTAATTTAAAAAGTCAGAGGTATTGTCTTTCAGCCAGCGCCACATAGCCATCCGGATCAACAGCCATATATCTTAACTTGGCAGGACCTCTGCAAATCTCCTCCTCCATGGGTGAAGCCTTTCCTTGCCCCTACCTCTGCTCCTACTCCTTCCCCCATGATCTCTCAAACCCTCTCAACCTCCTCCTCCTCCACCCTCTGTTCTCCCTGAGTCACAGATTTGACTCTACTGGACTCTTCTCCCCCTCCTTATCCCCTGCCCTCGTCCCCTAACACACAACACACTCTAAGTGATTCCGCTGCTGCTGACTAAGCCTCTCTACCATTGGAGGAAGCTAAGCCGGTAATAGGATCTGACAATGGACTGATGTTCATGGCCCAGGTAAGTCAGGGGTTAGCCAGGAACCTGGGGATTAATTGGAAGTTAAATTGTGCTTATAGACCACAGAGTTCAAGACAAGTAGAAAGAATGAATAGAACTATTAAAGAGACCTTAACGAAATTAAGCTTAGAGACCAGCATAAGATTGGACTATGCTCCTGCCTTATGCAATGTTTCATGCAAGAAAAAATCCCTTTGTTTCTTTGAGTAACCTTACCACATGTGAAATTCTTTATGGTGGCCCTCCTCCAGTAGGGGACCTAAGCCCAACTGTAAGACCTAAAGATCCTTTCCACACCCCCTTGCTTGACAGACTTAAAGATCTTGAAAGAACTCAGTAATACCTGTGAAAACAGCTGGCCACTGCCTACCCAACTGGGAACCAGGGGATTTCACATCCATATCAAGTAAGAGATTTCATCTATGTAAGATGATATCAGGTGTCATCCCTGGTACCCCGCTGAAAAGGACCATACCAGGTGCTATTATAACACCTACAGTGGTAAACGTAAACAGAATCACTTCCTGGATCCATACCTCTCATCTCAAGCCTGCTGCCTGTACAGAATCTTTCTGGAAACTGAAAAAGACTGGTAACAGTTTCAAATTGTGTATTCGCAATGTGAATAAGGTTATATACTCTCCCCTTGGCTACAAGTAGTCCTAACCCTCATCAGCCCATTAAGCAGTGATGGCTGATCACAAATCCTACTGGAAAAGAAGTATGGTCTATCTCGCATACAGCCCCCTTAGGGACCTGGTGGCCATCTCTCCACCCAGACATTTGTTAGCTGGCTAGAGGTATTTCCTATTGTGATATCCCTGATGAAGAGGATCCCACTAAAATACCATTAAATCCCTTCTGTACCATAGATAATGGAAACAAACATTATGGATGTAGGGACACGCGAGCCAGATGCAGGTTGGCTAGTCTAGATTACTAAGTTTGCCTGGCAGACTATCAAAGCCACAAAGAGTAATGGCTGTGTGGGGGAAAAGCCGACTTTTTCTGTATGTCATGGGAATGTGTGCATACAGGGGCTGCCTGATGGAACCCCAATTCTTCATCAAATTCAGTACACAGCATTGGCCACATTACCAATTAGACAACCAAAAACTATGGCACCCAGAGGGGTCTCTAGATCCTCAAATTTTGCATGACCTTTTTAAATTCTGCAAGTGCTCAAAAGAGTGAAAGGAAATTCCCCTATGTGGAAGCCTTTTCCCTCCCTCACTCACATCCTGAACTATGCTTCTCCAATAGATCATTATCCTCAGCCTTCTGCTCCAGACCCTCTGATGTCACTCCCATCTCAGCATCTTGATTTCTCCCCTCCAATAACTAGATCAGAAACCCAAAGCTCCACCAGTTCTCAGACCATCGCCCCCTTTCTGAGGTAGCAGGTACATAGGTACCGCTCCACCGACTCATTCCTCTCATCTCCTGTCAGTGCCCTCACCGGGTCCCACCAGGTCCTCTTACCAGCTAACCCAATGCTCAAATGAGCTGAGGAGAGCCCTGAGACCCTTATCCAAGATGTAATATAATTGGCCTTTAAAGTTGCTTTGTCATCACTGAAAACAGGTTACTAAAATTTAAAGTCCCTCACAGGATTTTGGGATCCTCACTCCCGTCTTTCACTCTGCTCTACCTGATCTACTGCTCAAGTTTGCTGCTAGGAAATTCCCAATACCCTTTCGCATTATTCTTTTACATCTCTCTTTTCCCTCATTCTCAGATCCTCGGAGGTGCTCTCAGCCCCACCTTCCCCGTCTTTCCCCCTCTGTACCAGGCCCACAGAAAAGTCTTAAATGACCTTCTTCAGAAGTCTTCACCATGGCTGAGTTTTGAACTTTCAGCAAAACAGTCCCAATAAAGACTTTAATGTAGATAAACTTTCTCTTTCGTATTGCCCTGTTCTACTTGGCCACTGGCTAAAAATCTCAGTACTTCTAAGCTAGACAACCCCTAACTAGTTTTTCACAAAATATGTGAACAAGTCCTCTGGCCTTCATCTGGGGCTTCACAGAGATGGCTACATTTCTAAGATAAAGAAATTACCAACCGGGCTCCATGGTAACAGCTGGCAGGGGGAAAATAAGAAATGGAAGAAAAAGCTCTCCTCCTCCCAGGTGTCCTTGAAAAGTTAACTTGCCCAGAACAGAAGGAAAAACAGAAACAAATACTGCTTTTTTAAACTTCTGAAGACTGTGAACTTCTGAGCCCCATCCCTTATATGTTGGGTACAAAATTCTGAAACTACCTAAACTTGAGTTTCATGGGATTAATTGATTACAATATAAGCAATGCCCTCTGAATCCGGTTGCAACCAAATAGGACTGTTTCCCTCTCTTGAGTGCTATCTTAGGTGCCTTGCTTTGTCAGTGCCTACAACAGCATAATTCTATATACTTAAACATCGTTTATGTTTTCATGAAATGATCAGGATATGTGATAAATTGTGTAATGGTGCAGATGTTTCCCAGAGTGCTCTATCATGATGCAGGTTCATTTGAAGATCAAATAGGGGGGGCATACAACCGGTTCCACTGGGAACATATATCCCTCACTTTAGCCATCCTATTAGGAATAGGAATTGCTGCACGGGTGGGCAGAGGAACCAGTGGCATTGTCCATGGGACACAAAAGATGACCCAATTAGAAGCAGCAATAGAGCAAAAGTAAGATATTAGAAACCTCCTTCAGGGCTTTGCATGAAACTTTAACCTCTCTCTCTGAAGTTGTTTTACAGAACAGTTGAGGGTTGGACCTCCTCTTCATTAGAGAAGCGGGGCTTTGTGCTGCATTGAGGGAAGAATGTTGTTTTTATGCTGACTATACTGGAGTCGTAATAAAATCTATGAGTAAATTTAAAAGACACCTTGAAGAGCATCAACAAATGAGAGAGGGCCCAAAAGGGTGGCTTGAGTCTTGGTTCACACAGTCCCCCTGGTTAACTACGTTTTTATCAACCCTGGCTGGTCCAATAATAATCCTCATATTATTGCTAACTATAAAACCCTGTTTGCTCAACCGTGTAATATCTTTTCTCCAGGCTCAAATTGGAGGAGTTAAACTTATGGTAATACCCCACTAGCAGACATTGAATGTGACACCCTCCAATGATCATTTTTTATGATTAAAATTAGCCAGAAGAAGAAGTGGGGAATGAAATATTAATAAAATAGGTACTTGTCACATCTTGTTTTTCTGTATGCTTAACAGAACACTGTTGAAATCTTGAGAAATGTTTGCAAAATTTGTTCCCAGAATGTTCTATCCCCAGCTGCCAAATTGCAGAATGTACTCCCTCTCCCAGTTGCATGCAAACCGCCCACTCGCCCTGACCCATCAATACAATTCCCTCCCTTCTCTCTCCAGGGAAAGTATATAAGATCTACTTCAGCTATTCTCAGGGCTATCTGCTCTATTCAGGTGAGCTCTGAACCCCAGCATTCTGGACACCCAATAAACCCTTTGATGTTGCATGAGATAGCCTGTTGGTAGTCTCCTCCTCTGAAGCTCGCACCACGTTTACTTGGATGATTGAATGTAGAAGAAAACATCCAGTCAAAAAGGGATAGTCTGTAGCATTAGGAAGATAGTCAGTAAGTTTAGGAAGAAGGGTGAGTATAAGATTTGGAACAAAAGTTTCTTAGCAATAGGATTTCGATTAGAGAGTGAATGTAAATGTCAGCACAAGTGAAGAGTCAGTCACAATGATGAAGTGGGGAAAATATGTAGGAAAGCATATATCAATAGAGACATTACAAAATCAGGCAAAGTATAAAGTGTGTGATAGGATTAGACATTTTGAACAGGGTTGAGTTTAAATATATAATCTTAGGAAGAAACAAAGATATAGTCACAAATAGGATTGACATTTGAGAGCATTGGGCAAATTTCAGGTGGATGAATATTTTGAGAATAATCTTGTGAATAGTTGATTATAAATCCACATACATGAACATGAATGAATTTAGGGAGTGAATATAAGACACATATATTTCATATTTTGAAAAATCTGGAGAGTGTATATATATATATATATACATATATACACACATATATATATATATATACATATATATACATATACATAAAACAAACACACAGACAAAAAAGTAGCAATATATATGTCAATCAAAATTCATTATAAAATATATACCATCCACAGATCTAAAAATATTCATTTTACTGAACATGGATTTATGTATAATGCTGTTCAACTAGCAAGCTCACCCGTAGGTTGAATATTCAGTTCCAACAGGGTTTAGTAGGAGTGATCTCTTCTAACAATTTGTATCTGCCAAGTCAGCCACCTCACAAGAATGTACGTGTGGTACCAGATAGGAATCTATATGTGCATATAAGAATACAGAGAAAGGGAGACATCAATTCACATATTTGTTAACCTTAAAGATACAAGGACAACTATTTCAACAAACAATTGACTAGATTTATAACTCCAACTCTGTATCATGCAAAAGGCAAGTCCATCTATACACCATGCCTACTCTGAACTGCTTGTATTTCTATTCTTTATGGGTTATTTTTCTCCATCATATTAGGATTAGTAGTCAGAGTCTGGTAGGGTATGGGTTAGAGTCAGGTATTCAGTATTTTGAATTGAAAATAGGACACTGAATCCAATGTGTATGCAAATATATGCTACGGAAAAATCTTCCCACTCTCCTCCAGAACAATGCCTTGACATTACCTTCGCCCCAAGTAAGACACAATTAGAGGAGAAGAGTTAGAAAATCTGTGAATACATATCTAGAATGGAAAATGCTCCAGATTTCACATCTTTGGAGGTGGTAGAGGAGTTTCCAAAAGTAAGAGACAGGGTAAACACTCCACAAACATGGAGCTCTGCTGGCCAAAAGACTTTTTGAGAATCTGCCTCTGAGGTTGGGCACTTGAAATATATGTTGTTGTCAGGAGCTTTAGCTTTATTTGTAGTGAAACCATCAAAGCTGGATCTGCATCTATGTGACCTGGAGGAAATGATTACTTATTTTCAAATAAAAATGAGGCAGCAGTGATGAATTCTCTTTTTGTAGGTAAACATTGGCCACTGAGGGTAAGGGTCTTCCCGTGTGGACTGTGAAACCAATGGTCATCCTCCAATTTTCGGGGTGTTTCTTGCTGCTGCACTGGGAGTTTGGTATTTGCTTCATGAAATACAACGAGTTCAAATGGGACACAGTGCTGAAGGGAGTTCTGTCAGGTGTGGTAGGCAGGGTCTCCAGGAGAATGCACCAACCAGGGTTCTATCTCAAGTAGCTTGCCCCCTTGACAATAGCAACATGATACTGAACATTGCTCTGAAACCTCTCCATATAAAAATATGCCTTTACATATATGGGTGTGATGGTTGCACCATGTCAGTCACAGCCATTTGGAAGCCAATGGAAGATCCACATGGCCCCACCACAGATGTTTTATCACACATTTGCATAACACAGCTCTAGGCCCACTACTTACCAGGCCCCAACTTACTGGCATCTCTGTTCTACACCATTTTCATGAAACCCAGTCAATCAAGGCCCTGTCTGGTATACTCATGATCATCAACAGGACATCAAAGGTCCTCCAGTGCCAGCTGGTCATCGGAATTTCTAAAATTTCATGGTAATTATCTAGCATTTTTTCACAGATGCATTTGGAGGCAATGTTGGTTTCAATTCATTCAGGAACCATTAAATGGTGAGGAAGCTAATTTCAGGGAAATCTCTGGAGCACTCTCACAGGCAAGTCTACCCAAAGAGTGGCCAAAAAGTCACATGAAGCCAGGCCCATTGAGGTCTACAAAGCGAGGTCCAAGTGTGTTTTGAATCTCAATTATGCCTGCCAAGTCTTTCAGAATAAAATCATGTAATATCCTGGCTGTGATTCCCAGTGTTCTGTGGAAAGCCACTCTGGGCCTTGATCCCAGGTTCCAATGGCAACTCTCACTCCTGGCCTCCTAAAATCCCAACACAATTCATGTCAATACTTCTCTGAGGTCAGTTCCAGAACTCAGTATCTAAGGGGAATCACAGCAGAATTCAAGCCCAGGTTTACCCAGTCATCTCTTCCAACTGCCACACAAATTACCACAATTATAACCAAAACACTCCTACATGGCCCTCATCTTCTACCATAAAGATACTCATCATAACATCTGGATGGAGGTTTTCATGAGAGGCACATCCCAAGACAGTGTCCAAAATAAGCTCCCTTGCCCCTCATTTGCCGAATGTCAGGGTGGCTTGGACACCCTTCCTGTGAACCAGGAGTGATCAAATAGGCCTGCCCTTAATACTGCTTCGCTTCTCCAATTTGAGGCTCTCTGACTGTGGGGTCTAGATTCTTTTTGTGAATTGGAGTCATAAGAAAAGCCAAGCCCCTCTGCAGAGATTTGAAGAACTCATTTCACCCAAAGAATCCCTATTCTGACATGATGGATTTCAGAAACCTAACAAAGGAAGGCAATATAATTCATGCACATTGATTGAACGTTTTTCCATTTGGTTTAGATGCACATATGGGATCTTTCTTTACATCCATCAGGTGCTGAGAATCTAAGTCACAGCCTAAAACAGGGCAAAGGGCCTGAATCAGACACATCCTTTTCCAATGAAATTAAGCAAAGAGCCAGAGGTGATGCACATTCATTTCCATTTGAAAACTGTTTTCTTCAGGCTTAACAAAGGGGTTGCATGAGACAAAGACCTTCCTGATATTCAGGGCAACAGAACAATAGGTAAGCAAAAGGCCCAAAGCAGGGTATCTCCACTGAGACTTTCCTGGTCACACTGATATCTGAGTTTTCTGAGATGCTGGCCATTCCATTCAGGTATCCAGTACATGGCCATGTCAAAGACCTTGGATTTGGTACATATCTTGGACACATAACCATGAGCCTATTCTAGAGAGTGGCCAGAATTCAGGAAGAAAACAGGGACTTAGGAAGGTATTAGGTGTTGCCCGTGCATAAGGCAAGCCACACTCCATTCATAAATTGGGCAGGATGAATGCTGGGAAGCTTTATACTAGACATGACACATCCGTTGCTGCATTCTCTTTTCTCATGTCTACTACCACAGGCACAGTGGGATACACAGACATGGAAACACTCACCTCTTCAAATGACGTACCGGAAACAGTTCACTCCAAAACAAACAAACCGCCATTCCTACCTATTTTCAGAACATGAGACAAACCACAAACCCACACCCACTCCCAAAAAGGCACCTCCTTCCCCATAGGTGTATGACTAACCAGAGTGTCCTCTGACTGGTGGCCATACTCTGTTCTTCCGAAATGGCCTGTCCTCTCTCAGATCTGTTTTCCTTGGCCAACTCTGTAAAGTTGTAAGGAAAAAGTGGAGAGCCAGTACCTGCTTTCTCAGGAAAGCTCCCTATTCAGAGCTCTCCAGGCATTTGGTAATCCCACTTCAGTAGGTACCAAGAATGACTGACTCTATCTTTGGTAAATCCAAACAAGTGAGCTCACTGGGACTGGGCCTGGGACTGCCTCTGGGTGCCTGGCTCCTTGGATACAAAGTTCAGAGAGTTCCATCACCAAGGAAATGAGGTATGTCACATTCTTTGGAACTGAATGAGGTCACTGCCTTGGCAAATGTATATCTTATGATGTTCAAAAACTGAAGAAATAATAATGTACCAGTGTCGAATACAAATGAATGACAAATTACATATCATGTCCCATAGGAGTCTACTTGCATTGATGTTAGACTGGGTCAGTTACTGTAGAATAATTAGGATTTGTATGCACCATTCACTGAAGTTAGTTTTCAGTACTAGGAAACAAATATGTATTTCAGGTGGATGAATATTTCTGATTATAATCTTGTGAAAAGTGGATTATAAATCCACATACATGAACATGAATGAATTTAGAGAGTGTATATTAGACGCATATATTTCATATTTTGAAAAATTTGGAGAGTATATCTATATCTATATCTATATCTATATCCATATCTATATATATATACACACACACACACAAACACACACACACAACACTCACAGACATTAAAAAGTACCAATATAAATGCCAATCGAATTCATCAGTAAATATATATCATCCACAAATGCAAAAATATTTATTTTACTGAACATGAGTTAATGTATAATGTTGTTCTACTAGGACGCTCTCCTATAGGTTGAATTTTCATTTCCAACAGCATTTAGGAGGAGTGAACTCTTCTCACAATTTGTATCTGCCAAGGCAGCCACCTCACAAAAATGTACGTGTGATACCTGGTAGGATTCTATATATGCATATAAATATACATGTGTGAATAGGCTACAGAAAAGGGAAACAAGAATTCACATATTTGTTAAGTTTAAAAACACATGGAGAATATTTCAATTAAAATTTGACTAGATTTATAACTCCTACCTTATATAATGCAAATGTCAAGTCCAACAATACAACATGTCTCCTCTGAAGTGCTTGTATTTCTATTGTGTTGGGTTAATTTTCTCCATTATATTAGGATGAATAGTCTGAGTCTACTAGGTATGGGTTAGTGTCAGGGATTCAGTATTTCGAATGGAAAATTGGAAAATGAATCCAATGTGTATGTAAATATATGCTGCACAAATATCCTAGTGCTCTCATCCAGAACAATGACTTGACATTACCTTCACCCCAAGTAAGACACAATTAGAGGAGAAGAGTTACAAAATCAGTGAATACATATCTGGAATGGAAAATGCTCAGGAGTTCACAACCTTGGAGGTGGTAGAGCAGTTTCCAAAACTAAGGGACAGGGTAAACACTCCAAAAACATGGAGCTCTGCTGGCCTAAAAACTTTTTGAGAAACTGCCACTGAGTTTTGCACTTGAAATATATGTTGTTTTCAGGAGATTTGGCTTCCTTTGTAGTGAGACCATCAAAGCTGGGTCTGCATCTATGTGACCTGGAGGACATGGTTTCTTATTTCCAAAGAACTAGATGAAGCAGTGCTGAATCCTCTCTTTGAAGGTAAACTGAGGCCACAGGGGACTATGTGTCTCCCCGTGTGGACTGTGAAGCCATTTGGTCCTCTTCCACTTTTTGTGGAGTTTTTGCTGCTGCACTGTGAGTTTGGTATTTGTTTCACAAAATACTAGGAGCTAAACTGGGACACAGTGCTGGAGGGAGTTCTGTCACGTGTGGTGGGTCAGGGTCTGCAAGAGAATGCACCAACTAGGCTCCTATTTCTCACAGCTTGCCCCATTGCCCCCTTGTCCATATCAACCTGATTCTTAATTTTCCTCTGAAAACTCTCCATATAACAATATGCCTTTACATATAAGGGTCTGCTGGCTGCACCATGTCAGTTACAAGCCATTTGGAATCCAATGGTATATCCACATGGACCTACCACGGATGTTTTATCAAACACCTCCCCACCACTGCTCTAGACCCACTACTCAGCAGGCTCCAACTTACTGGCATCTCTGTTCTACACCATTTTCATGAAACTCAGTAAGTCAAGGCACTGTCTGGTATAATCATGATCAGCAACAGGACATCCAATGTTTCTCCAGTGCCACCTGGTCATAGGAATTTCAAAAATTTCATGGTATTTATCTAGCCATTTTTCAAGCATGAAGTTGGAGGCACTGTGGATTTCAGTTCATTCAGCAAACATTAAATGGTGAGGAAGCTCATTTCAATGAAATCTCTGGAGAACTCTCACAGGCATGGCTTCCCAAAGAGTGGACAAACGGTCACATTAGGCCAGGCCCATTGAGGTCTACAATGTGAGGTCCATGTGTGTTTTGAGTCTCAACTATGGCTGCCATTTCTTTAAGAATAAAATCATGTGATATCCTTGCTGAGATTTCCAGTCCTCTGTTGAAATCCACCCGAGGCCTTGGTCTCAGTTTCCAAGAGCGACTTTCATGCGTGGCCTCTTAAAATCCCAACAAAATTCATGGCAATGCTTCTCTGAGTTCATTTCCAAAACCCAGTCTCTAAGGGGAATCACACCAGAGTTCAACCCCACGTGTACCCAGTCATTTTTTCCAATGCCACACAAATGACCAAAATCAAAACCAAAACACTCCCACATGGCCCTCATCTTATTCCATATAGTCAATCATCTTAACCTCTGGCTGGAGGTTTCCATGAGGGGCGCAGCCCAAGACAGTGTCCAAAATCAGCTCCTTTGCCCCTCATTTGCCTAAAGTCAGGGTAGCCTGGACACCGTTTCTGTGAACCAGGAGTGAACAAATAAGCCTGCTTTTAATACTTCTTTGTTTCTCCAATTTCAGGCCTACTGATTTTAGGTATCAATTCTTTAGGTGATTTAGAGTCATGTGAAAACACAAGCACCTCTGCAGGGCTTTGAAGAACTCATTTGACCCAAAGAATTCCTATTCTCATTTGATGGAGTGCAGGAACCTAACAGAGGAAGGCAAGAGACTTCATCCACAATGAATGATATTTTTTGCCATTTTGGTTTTGGAAGCTCACATGGGATCATTCTTAAGATCCATCAGGTGCTGAGAATCTAAGTCACAGCCACACACAGGTCCAAAGGCTGATAAAGACACATCTCTTTCCAAAGCAATTAAGCAAAGAGCCACAGGTGAGGCCCATTCATTTCCATTTGAAAACTGTTTTCTTCAGGCTTCACAAAGGGGTGGCCTGAGGCAAAGACCTTCCTGACATTCAGTGCAACACAACAATAAGTAAGCAAAAGGCCCAAAGCAGGGTTTCTGCACTGAGATTTTTTTGGTCACACTGATATCTGAGTTTTCTGAGATGCTCGCCATTCTCTTCAGGTATCCAGTACATGGCCATGTCACAGAGCTTGGCGGTGGTACATTTTTTGGACGCAAATCCATGAGCCTATTCTGGAGAGTGGCCAGAATTCAGGAAGAAAACAACAACTTAGAAAGATAGCAGGTGTTGCACATCGATAAGACAAGCTGCAGTCCATTCATATATTGGGCAGGATGAATTATGGGAAGAATTATACTAGACAGGACACATCCATTAATGCATTCTCTTTTCTAATGTCTACAACAACAGACACAGTGGGATACACAGAAACAGAAACCCTCGCCATGTCAAATGACTTACTAGAAACTGTCCACTCCAAACCAAACAAACCGCCTTTCCTATCTATTCTCAGAACATGAGACAAAACAACAAACCCACACCCACTACCACAAAAGCACCTCCTTCCCCCAAGTAGGTCTGTGACTATCCGGAGTGTCCTCTGACTGGTGGGCCATACTATGTTCCCCCGAAATGGCCTGTCTTCTCTCAGATCTTGTTTCCTTGACCAACTCTGTGAAGATGTCAGGAAAAAGTGGTTAGCCACTACCTGTTTTCTCAGGAAAGGTCCATCTTCAGAGCTCTCCTGGCATTTGGCCATCCTCACATCATTAGGTACCAAGAAAACTGACTCTGTCCTTGGTGAATCCAAACAAGTGAGCCCACTGGGACTGGGACTGGGACTGCCTCTGGGTGCCTGGCTTCTTGGATACCAAGTTCAGAGAGTTCCATCACCAAGGAAATGAGGTATGTCACATTCTTTGGAACTGAATGAGGTCACTGCCTTGGCAACCACTTTGTCCTAACAGTTGCTTCCAAGGGTAACATAAGATGGAGGTTGCCCCTACTTCCTGTGACACTTTCATAAGGTAGAATGTATATCAACCATTTGCACCAGGGAACAGCTCTCCACTCAGGCCTGGTTTGGTCCATCTTCTCTACAATAAGAAGAGAGAGATTCATATTCAGACACATCCCTTCATCCTGACCAGGTTGTTTGCCATGGAAGATGACTTTTGCTCTCTCAGGTGCTTCATACCTGCCTACAACTTCTCCAGGTATCATTTGTGCATGGACATTTGAGGTTCTCATTAAGTGGAAGGTCCCCAACTTTCCTGTATTGTAAGAACTACTCTGACAGCTCTTTTGTCCATTTTGGTTTGGGATGCACACATGGGATTTTTCTTTAGACCCATCATGTGCTGTGAATCTAAGCCACAGCCTCACATAGGGCTGAGAGGCTGATTCAGAAACATCCATTTCCAAAGCAATTAAGCAAAGAGGCACAGGTAATGACCATTCTTTTCCATTTGAAAACTATTTTCTGCAGGCTTCACAAAGTGTGGCCTGAGGCAAAGACCTTCCTGACATTCAGGGCAACAGAATAGGTAAGCCAAAGGCCCAAAGCAGGGTTTCTCCACTGAGACTTTCTTGGGCATACTGATATCTGAGTTTTCTGAGATACTCGCCATTCCCATCAGCTATCCAGTACATGGCCATGTCACAGAGATGGAGGTGGTACATATCTTGGACAAAATCATGAGCGTATTCTGGAGAGTGTCCAGAATTCAGGAAGAAAACAGGAATTTAGAAAGATGGCAGGAGTTGCCCATCCATACGGCAACCTGCAGTCCATTCATAAATTGCACAGGATGAATGCTTTGAAGCTTTCTCGTAGACAGGACACATCCATTGATGCATTCTCTTTTCTAATGTCTACAATCACTGACACAGTATGATATATAGACACAGAAACACTCACCTTGTCAAAGGACTTACTAGACACAGTCCACTCCAAAACAAACAAACCAGCTTTCCTAACTATTCTCAGACCATGAGACAAAACCACAAACTCACACTCACACCCAAAAAGTCACCTCCTTTCCCCAAGTAGGTCTGTGACTATCCGGAGTGTCCTCTGACTTGTGGGCCATACTATGTTCCCCCAAAATGGCGTGTCCTGTCTCCAATCTGGTCTCTTTGGCCAACTCTGTGAAGTTGTCAGGAGCCCATGGTGAGAAACTACCTGCTTTCTCTGGAAAGGCCAGTCTTCATAGTTTCCAGGCATTTAGCTGTCCTCACATCAGTAGGTACAAAGAAAGAGTGACTCTGTCTTGTTAAATCCAAACAAGTTAGCCCACTGGGACATGGAGTGGGTTTGACTCTGTGTGCCTGGTTTCCTGGATCCCAAGATCACAGACTTTCATTACCAAAACTGTAAGGTGATGTCACTTTCTTCAAGATCTGAATGAAGTCACTGCCTTGGAAACCACTTTGTTTTAACAGTTGCTTACATGGTTCCCAAAAGATGGAGGCTGCCTCTACTTGCTGTGACTCATTCATATGTTAGAATGGTATATCAACCATAGGCACCGGGGAACAGCTCTCCACACAGGCATGGTTTGGTCCATCTTCTCTACATTAGGAAGAGAGAGGCTAATTCAGACACATCCCATCAACCTGACCAGGTTGTTTGCCATGGAAGATGACTTTTGCTCTCTCATGTCCTTCATAGCTGCCTACATCTTCTCCAAGGATCATTTCAGCATGGACCTTTTAGGTTTTCAGCAGCTGGAAGATCGCCTATATTCCTGTATTGTAAGACCAACTCTGTCCCTGCTCTTCTGTAAAATTAGATTGAGGGAAAAGTGTATGGTTAGGGTTAATAACATGTTCAATTTGGGTTAGGAATCATTCTCTGGAATGAATATTTGTATTAGGAACCTGCGATATTTATAAGAATATATAGGTGAAATATAAGTATGAAAACAGAAATCTAGGTAAGTTTTGAAGCCCAGAAGGGCATTGGGCCCTTGATTATGATACTTAGCATTGATTTATGTCCTGCACAGTTGTCTCAGTTAAATCAATATA
This sequence comes from Callospermophilus lateralis, assembly GCF_048772815.1. Classification (NCBI taxonomy): domain Eukaryota; kingdom Metazoa; phylum Chordata; class Mammalia; order Rodentia; family Sciuridae; genus Callospermophilus; species Callospermophilus lateralis. The sequence goes on from NW_027514059.1 coordinate 82,576, forward strand.
CTATGGCATAGGACCTTCTAATTTGGATGATTGAATGTGGAAGAGAACATCCAGTCAAAAAGGGATATTCAGTAGGATTAGGAAAATAGTCGGTAGGTTTAGATAAAAGAGTGAGTATAGGATTTGGACCAAAAGTTCTTTAGCAATAGGGTTTCAGGTAGAGAGTGATTGTAAATGTCAGCACATGTGAAGAGTCAGTCACAATGATGAACTGGGTAAAATATGTAGGAAAGCAATATTTTGAAGACGTATAAATTAATTGGGGGTACAAATAGGTGTACCTTGTGCCTATGAATATAGAGATAATGCATGAATAGACCATACTGTGAATAAATAATATAACTGGTTCGAACTTTAAATAATGGATTGAATTGATTTCTGAAAATATACAGGAAACCTAATATTGATATACAATCATCCATTCCAAACAGTTATGCTTCTAATGGTGATATTAGATTTATGGTTTATCATAAAAAGTGTGTGAGTTTTGCTTCAAAACTGATTATGAAATTAAAAAAAAATGTGTTTGCAGAGAAGTCTCATGAAAAGACCAGTCAAGAAACCGGGAGGAATACATGTGTTCTGAAGCAGGAAATGATTAAAAGTGAAAAAATACCTATAAAGTTGTGAACTTGTGGATGAAATATATATCCTATGATGTGCAAAAACTGCAGAAATATTAATGTAGCAGTGTTGAATATAAATGAACGTCAAAATACACATCATGTCCCATAGGAATCTACTTGCATTGATGTTAAACTGGGTCAGATACTGTAGAATTATTAGGATTTGTATGCACCATTCACAGAAGTGAGTTGTCAGTACAAGGAAACAAATATGTATTTCAGGTGGATGAATATTTCCAATAATAATCTTGAGAAAAGTTGATTATATTTCCTCATGCATACATGAAAGAATGTATGAATGTAGAGAGTGTATATAAGACACATATATTTCATGTTTTGATAAATCAGGAGAGTATATATATATATATATATATATATATATATATATATATATATACCAAAAAAACACACAGAGAAACATAAAAAAGTAGCAATATATGCCAAATGAAATTTATAATGAAATATATAACATCTACTGATGCAAAAATATATACTTTACTGAACATGAAATTATGTATAATGTTGTTGTACTAGGAAGCTCACCCATAGGTTGAATTTTTAGTTCCAACAGCGTTTAAGAGGGGTAGTCTCTTCACACAATTTATATCTGCCGAGTCAGCAACCTCACAAAAATGTACGTGTGATACCAGGTAGGATTCAATATGTACATATAAAAATACATGTGCTGTATAGGCTACAGAGAAAGGGAGGCAGGGATTCACATATTTGTTAATTTTAAAAACACATGAAAAACTATTCCAAATAAAAATTCACTAGATTTATAACACCTACCATTTATTATGCAAAAGAAAAGTTCAAAAATACACCATGCCTCCTCTGACCTGCTTGTATTTCTGTTCTATTTGGGTTATTTTTCTCCATCATATTAGGATTAGTAGTCAGAGTCTAGTAGGGTATGTGTTAGTGTCAGGGATTCAGTATTTTGAATGGAAAATAGGAAAAAGAATCCAATGTCTATCAAATATGTGCTACACAAAATATTTTCCCTCTCTCATCCAGAACAATGCCTTGACATTACCTTCACCCCAAGTAAGACACAATTAGTGGAGAAGAGTTATAAAATCTGTGAATATATAACTGGAATGGAAAATGCTCATGAGTTCACAACCTTGGATGTGGTAGAGAAGTTTCCATAAGTAAGGGACAGGTTAAAAACTCCACAAACATGGAGCTCTGCTGGCCTAAAGGACTTCTTGATAAACTGCCTCTGAGGTTGGGCACTTGAAATATATGTTGTTTTCAGGAGCTTTAGCTTCCTTTGTCGTGAGACCATCAAAGCTGGGTCTGATTCTATGTGACCTGGAGGACATGGTTTCTTATTTTCTAATGAACATGAGGCAGCAGTGGTGAATTCTCTCTTTTAAGTAAAATGTGACCAGTGTGTGCTAAGTCTCTCCCCATCTGGGCTGTGAAGCCATTTGGTCATCCTCCACTTTTTCATGGTTTTTCTTTCTCCTGCATTGGGAGTTTGGTATTTGCTTCACGAAATACAAGGAGTTCAAAAGGGACACAGTGCTGGATGGAGTTCTGCCACATGTGGTGGGTCAGGGTCTGCAGGAGAATGCACCAACCAGGCTTCTATCCCACATATCTTTTTCCCTTGTCTATTGCAACCTGATTCTTAACATTGCCATGAAACCTCTCCATATAACAAGACGCCCTTACATATTAGTGTCTGCTGACCTCACCATGTCTGTCACAAGCCATTTGGAAGCCAATGGCAAATCCATATGGCCACATCAGAGATGTATTATGACACACATACACACCACTGCTCTAGGCACACTACTCAGCAGGCACCAACTTACTGGCATGTCTGTTCTAGATCATTTTCATGAAACACAGTCAATCAAGGCACTGTCTAGTATACTCATGATAAACAACAGGACATCCAAAGGTTCTCCAGAGACATGTTGTATAGTTGGACTTGACATTTGCATTATATAAGGTAGGAGTTATAAATCTAGTCAAATTTTAATTGAAATATTCTCCATGTGTTTTTAAACTTAACAAATATGTGAATTCTTGTTTCCCTTTTCTGTAGCCTATTCACACATGTATATTTATATGCATATATAGAATCCTACCAGGTATCACACGTACATTTTTGTGAGGTGGCTGTCTTGGCAGATACAAATTGTGAGAAGAGTTCACTCCTCCTAAAGGCTGTTGGAAATGAAAATTCAACCTATAGGAGAGCGTCCTAGTAGAACAATATTATACATTAACTCATGTTCAGTAAAATAAATATTTTTGCATTTGTGGATGATACATATTTACTGATGAATTTCGATTGGCATTTATATTGGTATATTTAATGTCTGTGAGTTGTGTGTGTGTGTGTGTGTGTGTGTGTGTATAGATATAGATATAGATATAGATATAGATATACTCTCCAAATTTTTCAAAATATGAAATATATGCGTCTAATATACACTCTCTAAATTCATTCATGTTCATGTATGTGGATTTATAATCCACTTTTCACAAGATTATAATCAGAAATATTCATCCACCTGAAATACATATTTGTTTCCTGAAAACTAACTTCAGTGAATGGTGCATACAAATCCTAATTATTCTACACTAACTGACCCAGTCTAACATCAATGCAAGTAGACTCCTATGGGACATGATATGTAATTTGTCATTCATTTGTATTCGACACTGGTACATTATTGTTTCTTCAGTTTTTGCACATCACAGGATATACATTTCATCCACAAGTTCACAAATTAATAAGCATTTGTTTCAACTTTCACCACTTCTTGCTTCAGAACACATGTATTGTCAGGGTTGCTTGACTGGTCTTTTCATGAGAGACTTCTTTCCAAACACATTATTTTGAATTTCCATAATCATTTTGAAGCAAAACTCACACACTCTTCATGATAAACCAAAACACAAATATTTCCATTACATATATACCTGGTTGGAATGAATGATTGTATATCAATATACGATTTCCTTTAATTTTTCAGATATCAGTTCTATTCATTATTTAAAGTTCAAAAAAGTTATATTATTTATTCACAGTATGGTCTATTCATGCTTTTTCTCTATGTTCCTAGAAACAGGGTACACCTCTTTGTACCCCTGATTCTCATTTTACATCTTCAATATATTGCTCCCAGAAATGGTGAAAGAAATACTCATGTCATCTCATTATCACAGTAATATTCTGGACAAAAAAATGGAAAGGTCACACTTATGATTGTACCAAAGCCTAAATGGAAAGTGAACATGGATTTCTAAAAACATCCATGTCCAGGTTGCCTAATGCTGTCAATTGTCAATCCTATTGGTGACTACATATTTGTTTTTTTCCTAATTTATATATTCAAACTCAACCCTGTTGAAAATGTCTAATTCTATCACTCACTTTGTACTTTGCCTGATTTCGTAATGTTTCTATTGATATCTGCTTTTCTACATATTTTCCCCAGTTCAACATAGTGACTGACTCTTCATATGTGCTGACATTTACATTCACTCAACAACCGAAAGTCTATTGCTAAAGAACTTTTGGTCCAAATCCTATACTCACTCTTCTTCCTAAACCTACCGACTATCTTCCTAATCCTACTGAATATCCCTTTTTGACTGGATGTTCTCTTCTAAATTCAATCATCCAATGTACAAGGTCCTATGCCATTGTATATCGAATTATCTGAGGCATCTTTGCAGAACATCATTCAAAGCTAAGTATCCCAATCCAGGGCAAAACCCTTCTGGGCTTCAAATCATACCTAGATTTCTGTTTTCCTACTTATATTTCACCTCTATATTCTTGTAAATATTGCAGGTTCCCAATACCATTATTCATCACACAGAATCATTCGTAACCCAAATCAAACCTGTTTTTAACCAGAAGTATACACTGTTCCCTCAATCATTTTACAGAAGAGCAGGGACAGAGTGGTTCTTACAATACAGGAAAGTTGGGGACCTTCCACCTGATGAGAACCTCAAATGTCCATGCACAAATGATACCTGGAGAAGTTGAAGGCAGGTATGAAGCAACTGAGAGAGCAAAAGTCATCTTCCATGGCAAACAACCTGGTCAGGATGAAGGGATGTGTCTGAATCTGAATCTCTTTCTTCTTTATGTAGAGAAGATGGACCAAACCAGGCCTGAGTGGAGAGTTGTTCCCGGGTGCCAATGGTGATATACATTCTACCTTATGAAAGTGTCACAGGAAGCGTGGGCAACCTCCATTTTATGTTACTCTTTGAAGCAACTGTTAGGACAAAGTGGTTGCCAAGGCAGTGACCTCATTCAGTTCCAAAGAATGTGACATACCTCATTTCCTTGGTGATGGAACTCTGTGAACTTGGTATCCAAGAAGCCAGGCACCCAGAGGCAGTCCCAGTCCCAGTCCCAGTGGGCTCACTTGTTTGGATTTACCAAGGACAGAGTCCGTTTTCTTGGTACCTAATGATGTGAGGATGGCCAAATGCCAGGAGAGCTCTGAAGATGGACCTTTCCTGAGAAAACAGGTAGTGGCTAACCACTTTTTCCTGACATCTTCACAGAGTTGGTCAAGGAAACATGATCTGAGAGAAGACAGGCCATTTCGGGGGAACATAGTATGGCCCACCAGTCAGAGGACACTCCGGATAGTCACAGACCTACTTGGGGGAAGGAGGTGCCTTTGTGGGAGTGGGTGTGGGTTTGTTGTTTTGTCTCATGTTCTGAGAATAGATAGGAAAGGCGGTTTGTTTGGTTTGGAGTGGACAGTTTCTAGTAAGTCATTTGACATGGCGAGTGTTTCTGTTTCTGTGTATCCCACTGTGTCCGTTGTTGTAGACATTAGAAAAGAGAATGCATTAATGGATGTGTCCTGTGTAGTATAAATCATCCCATAATTCATCCTGCCCAATATATGAATGGACTGCAGCTTGTCTTATCAATGTGCAACACCTGCTATCTTTCTAAGTTGTTGTTTTCTTCCTGAATTCTGGCCACTCTCCGAAATAGGCTCATGGATTTGTGTCCAAAATATGTACCACCTCCAAGCTCTGTGACATGGCCATGTCCTGGATAGCTGAAGAGAATGGCGAGCATCTCAGAAAACCCAGATACCAGTGTGACCAGGAAAGTCTCAGTGCAGAAACCCTGCTTTGGGCATTTGCTTACTTATTGTTGTGTTGCACTGAATGTCAGGAAGGTCTTTGCCTCAGGCCACCCCTTTGTGAAGCCTGAAGAAAACAGTTTTCAAATGGAAATGAATGGGCCTCACCTGTAGCTCTTTGCTTAATTGCTTTGGAAAGGGATGTGTCTTTATCATCCTCTTGGGCCTGTGTGTGGCTGTGACTTAGATTCTCAGCACCTGATGGATCTTAAGAATGATCCCATGTGAGCTTCCAAAACCAAAATGGCAAAAAATTTCATTCATTGTGGATGAAGTCTTTTGCCTTCCTCTGTTAGGTTCCTGCACTCCATTAAATGACAATAGGGATTCTTTGGGTCAAATGAGTTCTTCAAAGCCCTGCAGAGGTGCATGTGTTTTCGCATGACTCTAAATCACCTAAAGAATCGATACCTAAAATCAGTAGGCCTCAAATTGGAGAAACACAGAAGTATTAACGGCAGGCTTATTTGTTCACTCCTGGTTCACAGAAACGGTGTCCAGGCTACCCTGACTTTAGACAAATGAGGGGCAAAGGAGCTGATTTTGGACACTGTCTTGGGCTGCGCCCCTCATGGAAACCTCCAGCCAGAGGTTAAGATGATTGACTATATGGAAAAAGGTGAGGGCCATGTGGGAGTGTTTTGGTTTTAATGTTGGTCATTTGTGTGGCATTGGAAAAAATGACTGGGTCCACGTGGGCTTGAACTCTGGTGTGATTCCCCTTAGAGACTGGGTTTTGGAACTGAACTCAGAGAAGCATTGCCATGAATTTTGTTGGTATTTTAAGAGGCCACGCATGAAAGTCGCTCTTGGAAACTGAGACCTAGGCCCCGGGTGGATTTCCACAGAGGCCTGGGAATCTCAGCAAGGATATCACATGATTTTATTCTTAAAGAAATGGCAGCCATAGTTGAGAGTCAAAACACACATGGACCTCACATTGTAGACCTCAATGGGCCTGGCCTAATGTGACCTTTTGTCCACTCTTTGGGAAGCCATGCCTGTGAGAGTTCTCCAGAGATTTCATTGAAATGAGCTTCCTCACCATTTAATGTTTGCTGAATGAACTGAAACCCACAGTGCCTCCAACTTCATGCTTGAAAAATGGCTAGATAAATACCATGAAATTTTTGAAATTCCTATGACCAGGTGACACTGGAGAAACATTGGATGTCCTGTTGCTGATCATGAGTATACCAGACAGTGCCTTGATTTACTGAGTTTCATGAAAATGGTGTAGAACAGAGATGCCAGTAAGTTGGAGCCTGCTAAGTAGTGGGTCTAGAGCAATGGTGGGGAGGTGTTTGATAAAACATCCGTGGTAGGGCCATGTTTATCTACCATTGGATTCCAAATGGCTTGTAACTGACATGGTGCAGCCAGCAGACCCTTATATGTAAAGGCATCTTGTTATATGGAGAGTTTTCAGAGGAAAATTAAGAATCAGGTTGATATGGACAAGGGGGCAATGGGGCAAGCTGTGAGAGATAGGAGCCTAGTTGGTGCATTCTCTTGCAGACCCTGACCCACCACACGTGACAGAACTCCCTCCAGCACTGTGTCCCAGTTTAGCTCCTAGTATTTTGTGAAACAAATACCAAACTCACAGTGCAGCAGCAAAAACACCACAAAAAGTGGAGGATAACCAAATGGCTTCATAGTCCACACGGGGAGACACTTAGTCCCCAGTGGCCTCAGTTTACCTACAAAGAGAGGATTCAGCACTGCTTCATCTTGTTCATTGGAAAATAAGAAACCATGTCCTCCAGGTCACATAGATGCAGACCCAGCTTTGATGGTCTCACTACAGAGGAAGCCAAATCTCCTGAAAACAACATATATTTCAAGTGTGGAAGCTCAGAGGCAGTTTCTCAAAAAGTTTTTAGGCCAGCAGAGCTCCATGTTTGTGGAGGGTTTACTCTGTCCCTTAGTTTTGGAAACTCCTCTACCACCTCCAAGGTTGTGAACTCCTGAGCATTTTCCATTCCAGATATGTATTCACTGATTTTGTAACTCTTCTCCTCTAATTGGGTCTTACTTGGGGTGAAGGTAATGTCAAGGCTTTGTTCTGGATGAGAGCGGGAGGATATTTGTGCAGCATATATTTACATACACATTGGATTCATTTTCCAATTTTCCATTCGAAATACTGAATCCCTGACACTAACCCATACCTAGTAGACTCAGACTATTCATCCTAATATAATGGAGAAAATTAACCCAACACATTAGAAATACAAGTACTTCAGAGGAGACATGTTGTATAGTTGGACTTGACATTTGCATTATATAAGGTAGGAGTTATAAATCTAGTCAAATTTTAATTGAAATATTCTCCATGTGTTTTTAAACTTAACAAATATGTGAATTCTTGTTTCCATTTTCTGTAGCCTATTCACACATGTATATTTATATGCATATATAGAATCCTACCAGGTATCACACGTACATTTTTGTGAGGTGGCTGTCTTGGCAGATACAAATTGTGAGAAGAGTTCACTCCTCCTAAAGGCTGTTGGAAATGAAAATTCAACCTATAGGAGAGCGTCCTAGTAGAACAACATTATACATTAACTCATGTTTAGTAAAATAAATATTTTTGCATTTGTGGATGACACATATTTACTGATGAATTTCGATTGGCATTTATATTGGTATTTTTAATGTCTGTGAGTTGTGTGTGTGTGTGTGTGTGTGTGTATAGATATAGATATAGATATAGATATAGTCTCCAAATTTTTCAAAATATGAAATATATGCGTCTAATATACACTCTCTAAATTCATTCATGTTCATGTATGTGGATTTATAATCCACTTTTCACAAGATTATAATCAGAAATATTCATCCACCTGAAATACATATTTGTTTCCTAGTACTGAAAACTAACTTCAGTGAATGGTGCATACAAATCCTAATTATTCTACAGTAACTGACCCAGTCTAACATCAATGAAAGTAGACTCCTATGGGACATGAACTGTAATTTGTCATTCATTTGTATTCGACACTGGTACATTATTGTTTCTTCAGTTTTTGCACATCACAGGATATACATTTCATCCACAAGTTCACAAATTAATAAGCATTTGTTTCAACTTTCACCACTTCTTGCTTCAGAACACATGTATTGTCAGGGTTTCTTGACTGGTCTTTTCATGAGACTTCTTTCCAAACACATTATTTTGAATTTCCATAATCATTTTGAAGCAAAACTCACACACTCTTCATGATAAAACTAAACACAAATATTTCCATTACATATATACCTGGTTGGAATGAATGATTGTATATCAATATACGATTTCCTTTAATTTTTCAGATATCAGTTCAATTCATTATTTAAAGTTCAAAAAAGTTATATTATTTATTCACAGTATGGTCTATTCATGCTTTTTCTCTATGTTCCTAGAAACAGGGTACACCTCTTTGTACCCCTGATTCTCATTTTACATCTTCAATATATTACTCCCAGAAATGGTGAAAGAAATACTCATGTCACCTCATTATCACAGTAATAATCTGGACAAAAAATGAAAAGGTCACACTTATGATTGTACCAAAGCCTAAATGGAAAGTGAACATGGATTTCTAAAAAAATCCATGTCCAGGTTGCCTAATGCTGTCAATTGTCAATCCTATTAGTGACTACATATTTGTTTTTTTCCTAATTTATATATTCAAACTCAACCCTGTTGAAAATTTCTAATTCTATCACTCACTTTATACTTTGCCTGATTTTGTAATGTTTCTATTGATATCTGCTTTTCTACATATTTTCCCCAGTTCAACATAGTGACTGACTCTTCATATGTGCAGACATTTACATTCACTCAACAACCGAAAGTCTATTGCTAAAGAACTTTTGGTCCAAATCCTATACTCACTCTTCTTCCTAAACCTACAGACTATCTTCCTAATCCTACAGAATATCCCTTTTTGACTGGATGTTCTCTTCTAAATTCAATCATCCAATGTACAAGGTCCTATGCCATTGTATATCGAATTATCTGAGGCATCTTTGCAGAACATCATTCAAAGCTAAGTATCCCAATCAAGGGCAAAACCCTTCTGGGCTTCAAATCATACCTAGATTTCTGTTTTCCTACTTATATTTCACCTCTATATTTCTGTAAATATTGCAGGTTCCCAATACCATTATTCATCACACAGAATCACTCGTAACCCAAATCAAACCTGTTTTTAACCCCAAGTATACACTGTTCCCTCAATCATTTTACAGAAGAGCAGGGAGAGAGTGGTTCTTACAATACAGGAAAGTTGGGGACCTTCCACCTGATGAGAACCTCAAATGTCCATGCACAAATGATACCTGGAGAAGTTGTAGGCAGGTATGAAGCACCTGAGAGAGCAAAAGTCATCTTCCATGGCAAACAACCTGGTCAGGATGAAGGGATGTGTCTGAATCTGAATCTCTCTCTTCTTATTGTAGAGAAGATGGACCAAACCAGGCCTGAGTGGAGAGCTGTTCCCGGGTGCCAATGGTGATATACATTCTACCTTATGAAAGTGTCACAGGAAGCGGGGGCAACCTCCATTTTATGTTACCCTTTGAATCAACTGTTAGGACAAAGTGGTTGCCAAGGCAGTGACCTCATTCAGTTCCAAAGAATGTGACATACCTCATTTCCTTGGTGATGGAACTCTCTGAACTTGGTATCCAAGAAGCCAGGCACCCAGAGGCAGTCGCAGTCCCAGTCCCAGTGGGCTCACTTGTTTGGATTTACCAAGGACAGTGTCAGTTTTCTTGGTACCTAATGATGTGAGGATGGCCAAATGCCAGGAGAGCTCTGAAGATGGACCTTTCCTGATAAAACAGGTAGTGGCTAAACACTTTTTCCTGGCATCTTCACAGAGTTGGTCAAGGAAACAAGATCTGAGAGAAGACAGGCCATTTCGGGGGAACATAGTATGGCCCACCAGTCAGAGGACACTCCGGATAGTCACAGACCTACTTGGGGGAAGGAGGTACCTTTGTGGGAGTGGGTTCGGGTTTGTTGTTTTGTCTCATGTTCTCAGAATAGATAGGAAAGGCGGTTTGTTTGGTTTGGAGTGGACAGTTTCTAGTAAGTCATTTGACACGGCGAGTGTTTCTGTTTCTGTGTATCCCACTGTGTCCGTTATTGTAGACATTAGAAAAGAGAATGCATTAATGGATGTGTCCTGTCTAGTATAAATCATACCAAAATTCATCCTGCCCAATATATGAATGGACTGCAGCTTGTCTTATCGATGTGCAACACCTGCTATCTTTCTAAGTTGTTGTTTTCTTCCTGAATTCTGGCCACTCTCCAGAATAGGCTCATGGATTTGTGTCCAAAATATGTACCACCTCCAAGCGCTGTGACATGGCCATGTACTGGATAGCTGAAGAGAATGGCGAGCATCTCAGAAAACTCAGATATCAGTGTGACCAGGAAATTCTCAGTGCAGAAACCCTGCTTTGGGCCTTTTGCTTACTTATTGTTGTGTTGCACTGAATGTCAGGAAGGTCTTTGCCTCAGGCCACCCCTTTGTGAAGCCTGAAGAAAACAGTTTTCAAATGGAAATGAATGGGCCTCACCTGTGGCTCTTTGCTTAATTGCTTTGGAAAGGGATGTGTCTTTATCAGCCTCTTGGGCCTGTGTGTGGCTGTGACTTAGATTCTCAGCACCTGATGGATCTTAAGAATGATCCCATGTGAGCTTTCAAAACCAAAATGGCAAAAAATTTCATTCATTGTGCATGAAGTCTCTTGCCTTCCTCTGTTAGGTTCCTGCACTCCATCAAATGACAATAGGGATTCTTTGGGTCAAATGAGTTCTTCAAAGCCCTGCAGAGGTGCTTGTGTTTTCGCATGACTCTAAATCACCTAAAGAATCGATACCTAAAATCAGTAGGCCTCAAATTGGAGAAACACAGAAGTATTAACGGCAGGCTTATTTGTTCACTCCTGGTTCACAGAAACGGTGTCCAGGCTACCCTGACTTTAGACAAATGAGGGGCAAACGAGCTGATTTTGGACACTGTCTTGGGCTGCGCCCCTCATGGAAACCTCCAGCCAGAGGTTAAGATGATTGACTATATGAAATAAGATGAGGGCCATGTGGGAGTGTTTTGGTTTTAATTTTGGTCATTTGTGTGGCATTGGAAAAAATGACTGGGTCCACGTGGGCTTGAACTCTGGTGTGATTCCCCTTAGAGACTGGGTTTTGGAACTGAACTCAGAGAAGCATTGCCATGAATTTTGTTGGGATTTTAAGAGGCCATGCATGAAAGTCGCTCTTGGAAACTGAGACCTAGGCCCCGGGTGGATTTCCACAGAGGCCTGGGAATCTCAGCAAGGATATCACATGATTTTATTCTTAAAGAAATGGCAGCCATAGTTGAGAGTCAAAACACACATGGACCTCACATTGTAGACCTCAATGGGCCTGGCCTAATGTGACCTTTTGTCCACTCTTTGGGAAGTCATGCCTGTGAGAGTTCTCCAGAGATTTCATTGAAATGAGCTTCCTCACCATTTAATGTTTGCTGAATAAACTGAAACCCACAGTGCCTCCAACTTCATGCTTGAAAAATGGCTAGATAAATACCATGAAATTTTTGAAATTCCTATGACCAGGTGGCACTGGAGAAACATTGGATGTCCTGTTGCTGATCATGAGTATACCAGACAGTGCCTTGATTTACTGAGTTTCATGAAAATGGTGTAGAACAGAGATGCCAGAAATTTGGAGCCTGCTGAGTAGTGGGTCTAGAGCAGTGGTGGGGAGGTGTTTGATAAAACATCCATGGTAGGGCCATGTGGATCTACCATTGGATTCCAAATGGCTTGTAACTGACATGGTGCAGCCAACAGACCCTTATATGTAAAGGCATCTTGTTATATGGAGAGTTTTCAGAGGAAAATTAAGAATCAGGTTGATATGGACAAGGGGGCAATGGGGCAAGCTGTGAGAGATAGGAGCCTAGTTGGTGCATTCTCTTGCAGACCCTGACGCACCACACGTGAAAGAACTCCCTCCAGCACTGTATCCCAGTTTAGCTCCTAGTATTTCGTGAAACAAATACCAAACTCACAGTGCAGCAGCAAAAACACCACAAAAAGTGGAAGAGGACCAAATGGCTTCACAGTCCACACGGGGAGACACTTAGTCCCCAGTGGCCTCAGTTTACCTACAAAGAGAGGATTCAGCACTGCTTCATCTTGTTCATTGGAAAATAAGAATCCATGTCCTCCAGGTCACATAGATGCAGACCCAGCTTTGATGGTCTCACTACAGAGGAAGCCAAATCTCCTGAAAACAACATATATTTCAAGTGTGGAAGCTCAGAGGCAGTTTCTCAAAAAGTTTTTAGGCCAGCAGAGCTCCATGTTTGTGGAGTGTTTACCCTGTCCCTTAGTTTTGGAAACTCCTCTACCACCTCCAAGGTTGTGAACTCCTGAGCATTTTCCATTCCAGATATGTATTCACTGATTTTGTAACTCTTCTCCTCTAATTGTGTCTTACTTGGTGTGAAGGTAATGTCAAGGCATTGTTCTGGATGAGAGCGGGAGGATATTTGTGCAGCACTATTTACATACACATTGGATTCATTTTCCAATTTTCCATTCGAAATACTGAATCCCTGACACTAACCCATACCTAGTAGACTCAGACTATTCATCCTAATATAATGGAGAAAATTAACCCAACACATTAGAAATACAAGTACTTCAGAGGAGACATGTTGTATAGTTGGACTTGACATTTGCATTATATAAGGTAGGAGTTATAAATCTAGTCAAATTTATTTGAAATATTCTCCATGTGTTTTAAACTTAACAAATATGTGAATTCTTGTTTCCTTTTTCTGTAGTCTCTTCACACACGTATATTTATATGCATATATAGAATCCTACCAGGTATCACACGTACATTTTTGTGAGGTGGCTGTCTTGGCAGATACAAATTGTGAGAAGAGTTCACTCCTCCTAAATGCTGTTGGAAATGAATATTCAACTTATAGGAGAGCATCCTAGTAGAACAACATTATACATTAACTCATGTTCAGTAAAATAAATATTTTCGCATTTGTGGATGATACATATTTACTGATGAATTTCGATTGGCATTTATATTGGTACTTTTTAATGTCTGTGAGTTGTGTGTGTGTGTGTGTGTGTGTGTGTGTGTGTATATACATAGATATAGATATAGATATACTCTCCAAATTTTTCAAAATATGAAATATATGTGTCTAATATACACTCTTTAAATTCATTCATGTTCATGTATGTGGATTTATAATCCACTTTTCAATAGATGATAATCAGAAATATTCATCCACCTGAAATACATATTTGTTTCCTAGTACTGAAAACTAACTTCAGTGAATGGTGCATACAAATCCTAATTATTCTACAGTAACTGACCCAGTCTAACATCAATGCAAGTAGACTCCTATGGGACATGATATGTAATTTGTCATTCATTTGTATTCGACACTGGTACATTATTGTTTCTTCAGTTTTTGCACATCACAGGATATACATTTCATCCACAAGTTCACAAATTAATAAGCATTTGTTTCAACTTTCACCACTTCTTGCTTCAGAACACATGTATTGTCAGGGTTTCTTGACTGGTCTTTTCATGAGACTTCTTTCCAAACACATTATTTTGAATTTCCATAATCATTTTGAAGCAAAACACACACTCTTCATGATAAACCAAAACACAAATATTTCCATTACATATATACCTGGTTGGAATGAATGATTTTATATCAATATACGATTTCCTTTAATTTTGCAGATATCAGTTCAATTCATTATTTAAAGTTCAAAAAAGTTATATTTTTTATTCACTGTATGGTCTATTCATGCTTTTTCTCTATGTTCCTAGAAACAGGGTACACCTCTTTGTACCCCCGATTCTCATTTTACATCTTCAATATATTGCTCCCAGAAATTGTGAAAGAAATACTCATGTCACCTCATTATCACAGTAATATTCTGGACAAAAAATGGAAAGGTCACACTTATGATTGTACCAAAGCCTAAATGGAAAGTGAACATGGATTTCTAAAAACATCCATGTCCAGGTTGCCTAATGCTGTCAATTGTCAATCCTATTGGTGACTACATATTTGTTTTTTTCCTAATTTATATATTCAAACTCAACCCTGTTGAAAATGTCTAATTCTATCACTCACTTTATACTTTGCCTGATTTCGTAATGTTTCTATTGATATCTGCTTTTCTACATATTTTCCCCAGTTCAACATAGTGACTGACTCTTCATATGTGCTGACATTTTCATTCACTCAACAACCGAAAGTCTATTGCTAAAGAACTTTTGGTCCAAATCCTATACTCACTCTTCTTCCTAAACCTACCGACTATCTTCCTAATCCTACTGAATATCCCTTTTTGACTGGATGTTCTCTTCTACATTCAATCATCCAATGTACAAGGTCTTATGCCATTGTATATCGAATTATCTGAGGCATCTTTGCAGAACATCATTCAAAGCTAAGTATCCCAATCAAGGGCAAAACACTTCTGGGCTTCGAATCATACCTAGATTTCTGTTTTCCTACTTATATTTCACCTCTATATTCTTGTAAATATTTCAGGTTCCCAATACCATTATTCATCGCACAGAATCACTCGTAATCCAAATCAAACCTGTTTTTAACCCCAAGTATACACTGTTCCCTCAATCATTTTACAGAAGAGCAGGGACAGAGTGGTTCTTACAATACAGGAAAGTTGGGGACCTTCCATCTGATGAGAACCTCAAATGTCCATGCACAAATGATACCTGGAGAAGTTGTAGGCAGGTATGAAGCACCTGAGAGAGCAAAAGTCATCTTCCATGGCAAACAACCTGGTCAGGATGAAGGGATGTGTCTGAATCTGCCTCTCTCTTTTCTTATTGTACAGAAGATGGACCAAACCAGGGCTGAGTGGAGAGCTGTTCCCGGGTGCCAATGGTGATATACATTCTACCTTATGAAAGTGTCACAGGAAGTAGGGGCAACCTCCATCTTATGTTACCCTTGGAAGCAACTGTTAGGACAAAGTCGTTGCCACGGCAGTGACCTCATTCAGTTCCAAAGAATGTGACATACCTCATATCCTTGGTGATGGAACTCTCTGAACTTGGTATCCAAGAAGCCAGGCACCCAGAGGCAGTCCCAGTCCCAGTCCCAGTGGGCTCACTTGTTTGGATTTACCAAGGACAGAGTCAGTTTTCTTGGTACCTAATGATGTGAGGATGGCCAAATGCCAGGAGAGCTCTGAAGATGGACCTTTCCTGAGAAAACAGGTAGTGGCTAAGCACTTTTTCCTGACATCCTCACAGAGTTGGTCAAGGAAACAAGATCTGAGAGAAGACAGGCCATTTCGGGGGAACATAGTATGGCCCACCAGTCAGAGGACACTCCGGATAGTCACAGACGTACTTGGGGGAAGGAGGTGCCTTTGTGGGAGTGGGTGTGGGTTTGTTGTTTTGTCTCATGTTCTGAGAATAGATAGGAAAGGCGGTTTGTTTGGTTTGGAGTGGACAGTTTCTAGTAAGTCATTTGACATGGCGAGTGTTTCTCTTTCTGTGTATCCCACTGTGTCCGTTGTTGTAGACATTAGAAAAGAAAATGCATTATTGGATATGTCCTGTCTAGTATAAATCTTCCCATAATTCATCCTGCCCAATATATGAATGGACTGCAGCTTGTCTTATCGATGTGCAACACCTGCTATCTTTCTAAGTGGTTGTTTTCTTCCTGAATTCTGGCCACTCTCCAGAATAGGCTCATGGATTTGTGTCCAAAATATGTACCACCTCCAAGCTCTGCTACATGGCCATGTACTGGATAGCTGAAGAGAATGGCGAGCATCTCAGAAAACTCAGATATCAGTGTGACCAGGAAAGTCTCAGTGCAGAAACCCTGCTTTGGGCCTTTTGCTTACTTATTGTTGTGTTGCACTGAATGTCAGGAAGGTCTTTGCCTCAGGCCACCACTTTGTGAAGCCTGAAGAAAACAGTTTTCAAATGGAAATGATTGGGCCTCACCTGTGGCTCTTTATCAGCCTCTTGGACCTGTGTGTGGCTGTGACTTAGATTCTCAGCACCTGATGGATCTTAAGAATGATCCCATGTGAGCTTCAAAAACCAAAATGGCAAAAAATATCATTCATTGTGGATGAAGTCTCTTGCCTTCCTCTGTTAGGTTCCTGCACTCCATCAAATGACAATAGGGATTCTTTGGGTCAAATGAGTTCTTCAAAGCCGTGCAGAGGTGCTTGTGTTTTCGCATGACTCTAAATCACCTAAAGAATCGATACCTAAAATCAGTAGGCCTCAAATTGGAGACACAAAGAAGTATTAACGGCAGGATTATTTGTTCACTCCTGGTTCACAGAAACGGTGTCCAGGCTACCCTGACTTTAGGCAAATGGGGGCAAACGAGCTGATTTTGGACACTGTCTTGGGCTGCGCCCCTTATGGAAACCTCCAGCCAGAGGTTAAGATGATTGACTATATGGAATAAGATGAAGGCCATGTGGGAGTGTTTTGGTTTTAATTTTGGTCATTTGTGTTGCATTGGAAAAAATAACTGGGTCCACGTGTGCTTGAACTCTGGTGTGATTCCCCTTAGAGACTGGGTTTTGGAACTGAACTCAGAGAAGCATTGCAATGAATTTTTTTAGGATTTTAAGAGGCCACGCATGAAAGTCCCTCTTGGAAACTGAGACATAGGCCCCGGGTGGATTTCCACAGAGGCCTGGGAATCTCAGCAAGGATATCACATGATTTTATTCTTAAAGAAATGGCAGCCATAGTTGAGAGTCAAAACACACATGGACCTCACATTGTAGACCTCAATGGGCCTGGCCTAATGTGACCTTTTGTCCACTCTTTGGGAAGCCGTGCCTGTGAGAGTTCTCCAGAGATTTCATTGAAATGAGCTTCCTCACCATTTAATGTTTGCTGAATGAACTGAAACCCACAGTGCCTCAAACTTCATGCTTGGAAAATGGCTAGATAAATACCATGAAATTTTTGAAATTCCTATGACCAGGTGGCACTGGAGAAACATTGGATGTCCTGTTGCTCATTATGAGTATACCAGACACTGCCTTGATTTACTGAGTTTCATGAAAATGGTGTAGAACATATTTGTGTATGCAAATATGTGCTACACAAAATCTTCCTACTCTCATTCACAACAATACCTTGACACTATCTTTGCCCCAAGTAAGACAAAATAAAGAAGAAGAGTTAGAAAATCTGTGAATACATATCAGGAATGGAACATGATTGCGAGTTCACAATCTTGGAGGTGGTAGAAGAGTTTCCAAAAGTAAGGGACAGGGTAAATATTGCACAAATATGGAGATGTGCCAGCCTAAAGACTTCTGGAGAACCTGCCTCTGAGGTTGGCCACTTGAAGTATATGTTGTTGTCAGGACCTATGGCTTCCTTTCTAGTGAGACCACCAAAGCTGGGTCTCCATCTATGTGACCTGCAGAACATGGTTTCTTATTTTCCAAAGAAAGTGAGGCAGCAAGGCTGAATTCTCTCTTTGTAAGTAAACTCTTGCCACTGAAGGCTAAGTGTGGCCCCGTGTGGACTGTGAAGCCATTTGGTAATCCTCCACTTTTCATGGTGTTCTTGCTGCTGCACTGGGAGTTTGGTATTGGCTTCAGGAAATACAAGAAATTCAACTGGGTCACAGTGCTGGAGGGAGATCTGTCACGTGTTGTGCATCAGGGTCTGCAGGAGAATGCACCAACCAGGCTTCTATCCCACATAGCTTGCCCCCTTGACCATAGCAACCTGATTCTGAACATTGACCTGAAACCTCTCCATTCAACAAGATGCCTTTACATACAAGGGTCTGCTGGCTGCACCATGTCAGTTACAAGCCTTTTGGCAGATCCACATAATCCCAACACAGAAGTTTTATCACAGACCTGCAAAACACTCCTCTAGGCCCACTACTCAACAGACTTTAACTTATTTGCATCACTGTTCTACACCATTTTCATGAAACCCAGTCAATCAAGGCACTGTCTGGTACACTCATGATCAGCAACAGGAAATCCAAAGTGTATCCAGTGACACCTGGTGATGGGAATTTCAAATTTTTATGATGTTTATCTAGCCATTTTTCAAGGATGAGGTTGGAGGCACTGTGGGATTTAATTCATTCTGGAAACATCAAATGGTGAGAAAGCCCATTTCAATGAAACATCTGGAGAACTCTCACAGGCAAGACTTCCCAAAGAGTGGCCAAATGATCAAATGAAGCCAGGCCCATTGAGGTCTACAATGTGAGGTCCATGTGTGTTTTTACTCTCAACAATTGCTGTCAAGTCTTAAAGAATAAAATCATGTGATATTCTGGCTCAGATTCCCAGTGCTCTGTGGGAAGCCCCCTGGACCTAGATCTCAGTTTCCAAAGGCCACTACCATGTGTGGCCTCCAAAAATCCCAACACAATTCATGGCAATACATCTCTGCAGTAATTTCCAAACTCAGTCTCTAAGAAGACTCACACCAGAGTTCAAGCCAAGGTGGACCCAGTCATCTCTTCCATCAGCCAAACAAATGACCACAATTAAAACCAAAATACTCCCACATGGCTCTCAACTACTTCCACATAGACACTCATCATTACCTCTGGCTGGAAGTTTCCATGAGGGGCGCAGCTGAAGACAGTATCCAAAATATGCTCCCTACC
>NW_027514060.1:0-50439 GCF_048772815.1 Callospermophilus lateralis
ACACGGTTTGTGCTAGCTCTTTGAAAATTGACAAAATAAAGTAGTTTTAGGTTCTGTCTCTATGGAATGTTTCCTCTTGAAGCAGCCCTAACTGGAGACTGCCTAAATACACTTTCATTGGAAAGGTGTGACAATCGTTCAAAAGTACTGGTTTTCTGAAATCTCGGCAAGCATTTTTCCACCCAAACTTGATGATTCTCTGTGGTAATGATCAGTTCACTAAGTCCACTTGGCTGCCCAATTTTCACTCTTCTAGGTTGAAGCGTTCGTTTCCAGTAAGAGTTTGAATTTTTAGGTTTCAATCTGTTTTCTCCTATATAGATAGATGTGTTGGAACTCTAAATGAAACACGGTTTGTGCTAGCTCTTTCAAAATTGACAAAATAAAGTAGTTCTATGTTCTGTCTCTAAGGTTTGTTTCCTCTTGAAGCAGCCCTAGGCAGAGACTGCAAAAAGACATTTTCACTGGAAAGGTGTGCCAAGCGTCCAAAAGTACTGGTTTTCTGAAATCTCGGCAAACATTTTTTCACCCAATATTGATGATTCTCTGTGGTAGTGATCAGTTCACTAAGCCCACCTGGCTGCCCAATTTTCACTCTTCTAGATTGAAGCGTTCGTTTCCAGTAAGAGTTTGAATTTTTAGGTTTCACTGTGTTTTCTCCTATATAGATAGATTTGTTTGGAACTCTAAATGAAACATGGTTTGTGCTAGCTCTCTGAAAATTGAAAAAATAAAGTAGTTTTAGGTTCTGTCTCTATGGTTTGTTTCCTCTTGAAGCAGCCCTAACTAGAGACTGCCTAAATACACTTTCATTGGAAAGGTGTGCCAAGCGTCCAAACGTACTGGTTTTCTTAAATCTCGGCAAACATTTTTTCACCCATCTTGATGATTCTCTGTGGTAGTGATCAGTTCACTAAGCCCACTTGGCTGCCCAATTTTCACTCTTCTAGATTGAAGCGTTCGTTTCCAGTAAGAGTTTGAATTTTTAGGTTTCACTGTGTTTTCTCCTATATAGATAGATTTGTTGGGAACTCTAAATGAAACACGGTAGGTGCTAGCTCTTTGAAAATTGAAAAAAAAAAAAGTAGTTCTAAGTTCTGTCTCTATGGTTTGTTTCCTCTTGAAGCAGCCCTAACTGGAGACTGCCTAAATACACTTTCATTGGAAAGGTGTGCCAAGCGTCCAAAAGTACTGGTTTTCTTAAATCTCGGCAAACATTTTTTTCACCCATCTTGATGATTTTCTGTGGTAGTGATCAGTTCACTAAGTCCACTTGGCTGCCCAATTTTCACTCTTCTAGGTTGAAGCGATCGTTTCCAGTAAGAGTTTGAATTTTTAGGTTTCACTCTGTTTTCTCCTATATAGATAGATGTGTTTGGAACTCTAAATGAAACACGGTTTGTGCTAGATCTTTCAAAATTGACAAAATAAAGTAGTTTTAGGTTCTGTGTCTATGGTTTGTTTCCTCTTGAAGCAGCCCTAGGCAGAGACTGCTTAAAGACATTTTCATTGGAAAGGTGTGCCAAGCGTCCAAAAGTACTGGTTATCTGAAATCTCGGCAAACCTTTTTTCACCCAATTTGATGAGACATTGTGGTAAGGATCAGTTCACTAAGCCCACTTGGCAGCCCAATTTTCACACTCTAGGTTGAAGCGTTCGTTTCTAGTAAGAGTTTGAATTTTTAGGTTTTACTCTGTTTTCTCCTATATAGATAGACGTTTTGGGAACTCTAAATGAAACACGGTTTGTGCTAGCTCTTTGAAAATTGACAAAATAAAGTAGTTCTAAGTTCTGTCTCTAAGGTTTGTTTCCTCTTGAAGCAGCCCTAAGCACATACTGCCTAAAGACATTTTCATTGGAAAGGTGTGCCAAGCGACCAAAAGTACTTGTTTTCTGAAATCTCGGCAAACCTTTTTTCACCCAAACTTGATGAGACATTGTGGTAATGATCAGTTCACTAAGCCCACTTGGCTGCCCAATTTTCACACTCTAGGTTGAAGCGTTCATTTCCAGTAAGAGTTTGAATTTTTAGGTTTCACTCTGTTTTCTCTTATATAGATAGATGTGTTGGGAACTCTAAATGAAACACGGTTTGCGCTAGCTCTTTGAAAATTGACAAAATAAAGTAGTTCTAAGTTCTGTCTTTATGGTTTGTTTCCTCTTGAAGCAGCCCTAACTAGAGACTGCCTAAATACACTTTCATTGGAAAGGTGTGCCAAGCGTCCAAAAGTACTGGTTTTCTGAAATCTCGGCAACCATTTTTTCACCCAATCTTGATGATTCTCTGTGGTAATGATCAGTTCACTAAGCCCACTTGGCTGCCCAATTTTCACACTTCTACATTGAAGCGTTCTTTTCCGGTAAGAGTTTGAATTTTTAGGTTTCACTCTGTTTTCTCCTATATAGATAGATGTGTTTGGAACGCTAAATGAAACACGGTTTGTGCTAGCTTTTTGTAATTTGACAAAATAAAGTAGATTTAGGTTTTGTCTCTATGGTTTGTTTCCTCTTGAAGCAGCCCTACCTAGAGACTGCCTAAATGCACTTTCATTGGAAAGGTGTGCCAAGCGTCCAAACGTACTGTTTTTCTTAAATCTCGGGAAACATTTTTTCACCCAATCTTGATGATTCTCTGTGGTAGTGATCAGATCAGTAAGTCAACTTGGCTGCCCAATTTTCACTCTTCTAAGTTGAGGCGTTCGTTTCCAGTAAGAGTTTGAATTTTTAGGTTTCACTCTGTTTTCTCCTATATAGATAGATGTGTTGTGACTCTAAATGAAACACGGTTTGTGCTAGCTCTTTGAAAATTGACAAAATAAAGTAGTTCTAAGTTCTGTCTCTAAGGTTTGTTTCCTCTTGAAGCAGCCCTAAGCAGAGACTGCCTAAAGACATTTTCATTGGAAAGGTGTGCCAAGCTTCCAAAAGTACTGGTTTTCTGAAATCTCGGCTAACCTTTTTTCACCCAATCTTGATAAGACATTGTGGTAATGATCAGTTCACTATGCCCAATAGGCTGCCCAATTTTCACTCTTCTAGGTTGAAGCGTAAGTTTCCAGAAAGAGTTTGAATTTTTAGGTTTCACTCTGTTTTCTCCTATATAGATAAATTTGTTGGGAACTCTAATTGAAACACGGTTTGTGCTAGCTCTTTGAAAATTGACAAAATAAAGTAGTTTAATTTCTGTCTCTATGGTTTCTTTCCTCTTGTAGCAGCCCTAACTAGAGACTGCCTAAATAAACTTTCATTAAAAAGGTGTGCCAAGCGTCCAAAAGTACTGGTTTTCTGAAATCTCGGCAAGCATTTTTCCACCCAATCTTGATGATTCTCTGTGGTAATGATCAGTTCACTAAGTCCACTTGGCTGCCCAATTTTCACTCTTCTAGGTTGAAGCGTTCGTTTCCAGTAAGAGTTTGAATTTTTAGGTTTCAATCTGTTTTCTCCTATATAGATAGATGTGTTGGGAACTCTAAATGAAACACGGTTTGTGCTAGCTCTTTGAAAATTGACAAAATAAAGTAGTTCTATGTTCTGTCTCTAAGGTTTGTTTCCTCTTGAAGCAGCCCTAGGCAGAGACTGCAAAAAGACATTTTCACTGGAAAGGTGTGCCAAGCGTCCAAAAGTACTGGTTTTCTGAAATCTCGGCTAACATTTTTTCACCCAATATTGATGATTCTCTGTGGTAGTGATCAGTTCACTAAGCCCACTTGACTGCCCAATTTTCACTCTTCTAGATTGAAGCGTTCATTTCCAGTAAGAGTTTGAATTTTTAGGTTTCACTGTGTTTTCTCCTATATAGATAGATTTGTTTGGAACTCTAAATGAAACACGGTTTGTGCTAGCTCTCTGAAAATTGAAAAAATAAAGTAGTTTTAGGTTCTGTCTCTATGGTTTGTTTCCTCTTGAAGCAGCCCTAACTAGAGACTGCCTAAATACACTTTCATTGGAAAGGTGTGCCAAGCGTCCAAACGTACAGGTTTTCTTAAATCTCGGCAAACATTTTTTCACCCATCTTGATGATTCTCTGTGGTAGTGATCAGTTCACTAAGCCCACTTGGCTGCCCAATTTTCACTCTTCTAGATTGAAGCGTTCGTTTCCAGTAAGAGTTTGAATTTTTAGGTTTCACTGTGTTTTCTCCTATATAGATAGATTTGTTGGGAACTCTAAATGAAACACGGTAGGTGCTAGCTCTTTGAAAATTGAAAAAAAAAAAGTAGTTCTAAGTTCTGTCTCTATGGTTTGTTTCCTCTTGAAGCAGCC
Source organism: Callospermophilus lateralis (assembly GCF_048772815.1). Classification (NCBI taxonomy): domain Eukaryota; kingdom Metazoa; phylum Chordata; class Mammalia; order Rodentia; family Sciuridae; genus Callospermophilus; species Callospermophilus lateralis. Next base: position 4,259 of record NW_027514060.1, read on the forward strand.
TTACCTAGAGACTGCCTAAATACACTTTCATTGGAAAGGTGTGCCAAGCGTCCAAAAGTACTGGTTTTCTTAAATCTCGGCAAACATTTTTTTTCACCCATCTTGATGATTTTCTGTGGTAGTGATCAGTTCACTAAGTCCACTTGGCTGCCCAATTTTCACTCTTCTAGGTTGAAGCGATCGTTTCCAGTAAGAGTTTGAATTTTTAGGTTTCACTCTGTTTTCTCCTATATAGATAGATGTGTTTGGAACTCTAAATGAAACACGGTTTGTGCTTGATCTTTCAAAATTGACAAAATAAAGTAGTTTTAGGTTCTGTGTCTATGGTTTGTTTCCTCTTGAAGCAGCCCTAGGCAGAGACTGCTTAAAGACATTTTCATTGGAAAGGTGTGCCAAGCGTCCAAAAGTACTGGTTTTCTGAAATCTCGGCAAACCTTTTTTCACCCAATTTGATGAGACATTGTGGTAATGATCAGTTCACTAAGCCCACTTGGCAGCCCAATTTTCACACTCTAGGTTGAAGCGTTCGTTTCTAGTAAGAGTTTGAATTTTTAGGTTTTACTCTGTTTTCTCCTATATAGATAGACGTGTTGGGAACTCTAAATGAAACACGGTTTGTGCTAGCTCTTTGAAAATTGACAAAATAAAGTAGTTCTAAGTTCTGTCTCTATGGTTTGTTTCCTCTTGAAGCAGCCCTAAGCACATACTGCCTAAAGACATTTTCATTGGAAAGGTGTGCCAAGCGACCAAAAGTACTTGTTTTCTGAAATTTCGGCAAACCTTTTTTCACCCAAACTTGATGAGACATTGTGGTAATGATCAGTTCACTAAGCCCACTTGGCTGCCCAATTTTCACACTCTAGGTTGAAGCGTTCGTTTCCAGTAAGAGTTTGAATTTTTAGGTTTCACTCTGTTTTCTCTTATATAGATAGATGTGTTGGGAACTCTAAATGAAACACGGTTTGTGCTAGCTTTTTGAAAATTGACAAAATAAAGTAGTTCTAAGTTCTGTCTTTATGGTTTGTTTCCTCTTGAAGCAGCCCTAACTAGAGACTGCCTAAATACACTTTCATTGGAAAGGTGTGGCCAGCGTCCAAAAGTACTGGTTTTCTGAAATCTCGGCAACCATTTTTTCACCCAATCTTGATGATTCTCTGTGGTAATGATCAGTTCACTAAGCCCACTTTGCTGCCCAATTTTCACTCTTCTACGTTGAAGCGTTCTTTTCCAGTAAGAGTTTGAATTTTTAGGTTTCACTCTGTTTTCTCCTATATAGATAGATGTGTTTGGAACTCTAAATGAAACACGGTTTGTGCTACCTTTTTGTAATTTGACAAAATAAAGTAGATTTAGGTTCTGTCTCTATGGTTTGTTTCCTCTTGAAGCAGCCCTACCTAGAGACTGCCTAAATACACTTTCATTGGAAAGGTGTGCCAAGCGTCCAAACGTACTGTTTTTCTTAAATCTCGGGAAACATTTTTTCACCCAATCTTGATGATTCTCTGTGGTAGTGATCAGATCACTAAGTCCAATTGGCTGCCCAATTTTCACTCTTCTAGGTTGAAGCGTTCGTTTCCAGTAAGAGTTTGAATTTTTAGGTTTCACTCTGTTTTCTCCTATATAGATAGATGTGTTTGGAACTCTAAATGAAACACGGTTTGTGCTAGATCTTTGAAAATTGACAAAATAATGTAGTTTTAGGTTCTGTGTCTATGGTTTGTTTCCTCTTGAAGCAGCCCTAGGCAGAGACTGCTTAAAGACATTTTCATTGGAAAGGTGTGCCAAGCGTCCAAAAGTACTGGTTTTCTGAAATCTCGGCAAACATTTTTTCACCCAATCTTGATGATTCTCTTTGGTAATGATCAGTTCACTAAGTCCACTTGGCTGCCCAATTTTCACTCTTCTAGGTTGAAGCGTAAGTTTCCAGTAAGAGTTTGAATTTTTAGGTTTCACTCTGTTTTCTCCTATATAGATAGATGTGTTTGGAACACTAAATGAAACACGGTTTGTTATAGCTCTTTGAAAATTCACAAAATAAAGTAGTTTTAGGTTCTGTCTCTATGGTTTGTTTCCGCTTGAAGCAGCCCTAACTAGAGACTGCCGAAATACACTTTCATTGGACAGGTGTGCCACGCGTCCAAAAGTACTGGTTTTCTGAAATTTCGGCAAACATTTTTTCACCCAATCTTGATGATTCTCTGTGGTAATGATCAGTTCACTAAGTCCACTTGGCTGCCAATTTTCACTCTTCTAGGTTGAAGCGTTCGTTTCCAGTAAGAGTTTGAATTTTTAGGTTTCACTCTGTTTTCTCCTATATAGATAGATGTGTTGGGACTCTAAATGAAACACGGTTTGTGCTAGCTCTTTGAAAATTGACAAAATAAAGTAGTTCTAAGTTCTGTCTCTATGGTTTGTTTCCTCTTGAAGCAGCCCTAACTAGAGACTGCCTAAATACACTTTCATTGGAAAGGTGTGCCAAGCGTCCACAAGTACTGGTTTTCTGAAATCTCGGCAAGCATTTTTCCACCCAATCTTGAAGATTCTCTGTGGTAATGATCAGTTCACTAAGTCCACTTGGCTGCCCAATTTTCACTCTTCTAGGTTGAAGCGTTCGTTTCCAGTAAGATTTGAATTTTTAGGTTTCACTCTGTTTTCTCCTATATAGATAGATGTGTTGGGAACTCTAAATGAAACACGGTTTTTGCTAGATCTTTGAAAATTGACAAAATAAAGTAGTTCTAAGTTCTGTCTCAATGGTTTGTTTCCTCTTGAAGCAGCCCTAACTAGAGACTGCCTAAATACACTTTCATTGGAAAGGTGTGCCAAGCGTCCAAAAGTACTGGTTTTCTGAAATCTCGGCAAACATTTTTTCCCCCAATCTTGATGATTCTCTGTTGTAGTGATCAGATCACTAAGTCAACTTGGCTGCCCAATTTTCACTCTTCTAGGTTGAAACGTTCGTTTCCAGTAAGAGTTTGAATTTTTAGGTTTCCCTCTGTTTTCTCCTATATAGATAGATGTGTTGGGAACTCTAAATGAAACACGGTAGGTGCTAGGTCTTTGAAAATTGAAAAAAAAAAGTAGTTCTAAGTTCTGTCTCTATGGTTTGTTTCCTCTTGAAGCAGCCCTACCTAGAGACTGCCTAAATACACTTTCATTGGAAAGGTGTGCCAAGCGTCCAAAAGTACTGGTTTTCTTAAATCTCGGCAAACATTTTTTCACCCATCTTGATGATTTTCTGTGGTAGTGATCAGTTCACTAAGTCCACTTGGCTGCCCAATTTTCACCCTTCTAGGTTGAAGCGATCGTTTCCAGTAAGAGTTTGAATTTTTAGGTTTCACTCTGTTTTCTCCTATATAGATAGATGTGTTTGGAACTCTAAATGAAACACGGTTTGTGCTAGATCTTTCAAAATTGACAAAATAAAGTAGTTTTAGGTTCTGTGTCTATGGTTTGTTTCCTCTTGAAGCAGCCCTAGGCAGAGACTGCTTAAAGACATTTTCATTGGAAAGGTGTGCCAAGCGTCCAAAAGTACTGGTTTTCTGAAATCTCGGCAAACATTTTTTCACCCAATCTTGATGATTCTCTTTGGTAATGATCAGTTCACTACGTCCACTTGGCTGCCCAATTTTCACTCTTCTAGGTTGAAGCGTAAGTTTCCAGTAAGAGTTTGAATTTTTAGGTTTCACTCTGTTTTCTCCTATATAGATAGATGTGTTTGGAACACTAAATGAAACACGGTTTTTTTAGCTCTTTGAAAATTGACAAAATAAAGTAGTTTTAGGTTCTGTCTCTATGGTTTGTTTCCGCTTGAAGCAGCCCTAACTAGAGACTGCCGAAATACACTTTCATTGGACAGGTGTGCCACGCGTCCAAAAGTACTGGTTTTCTGAAATTTCGGCAAACATTTTTTCACCCAATCTTGATGATTCTCTGTGGTACTGATCAGTTCACTAAGTCCACTTGGCTGCCAATTTTCACTCTTCTAGGTTGAAGCGTTCGTTTCCAGTAAGAGTTTGAATTTTTAGGTTTCACTCTGTTTTCTCCTATATAGATAGATGTGTTGGGACTCTAAATGAAACACGGTTTGTGCTAGCTCTTTGAAAATTGACAAAATAAAGTAGTTCTAAGTTCTGTCTCTAAGGTTTGTTTCCTCTTGAAGCAGCCCTAAGCAGAGACTGCCTAAAGACATTTTCATTGGAAAGGTGTGCCAAGCGTCCAAAAGTACTGGTTTTCTGAAATCTCGGCTAACCTTTTTTCACCCAATCTTGATGAGACATTGTGGTAATGATCAGTTCACTAAGCCCAATTGGCTGCCCAAGTTTCACTCTTCTAGGATGAAGCGTAAGTTTCCAGTAAGAGTTTGAATTTTTAGGTTTCACTCTGTTTTCTCCTATATAGATAGATGTGTTGGGAACTCTAAATGAAACACGGTTTGTCCTAGCTCTTTGAAAATTTACAAAATAAAGTAGTTCTAAGTTCTGTCTCTATGGTTTGTTTTCTCTTGAAGCAGAGCTAACTAGAGACTGCCTAAATACACTTTCATTGGAAAGGTGTGCCAAGCGTCCAAAAGTACTGGTTTTCTGAAATCTCGGCAAGCATTTTTCCACCCAATCTTGAAGATTCTCTGTGGTAATGATCAGTTCACTAAGTCCACTTGGCTGCCCAATTTTCACTCTTCTAGGTTGAAGCGTTCGTTTCCAGTAAGATTTGAATTTTTAGGTTTCACTCTGTTTTCTCCTATATAGATAGATATGTTGGGAACTCTAAATGAAACACGGTTTTTGCTAGATCTTTGAAAATTGACAAAATAAAGTAGTTCTAAGTTCTGTCTCAATGGTTTGTTTCCTCTTGAAGCAGCCCTAACTAGAGACTGCCTAAATACACTTTCATTGGAAAGGTGTGCCAAGCGTCCAAAAGTACTGGTTTTCTGAAATCTCGGCAAACATTTTTCCCCCAATCTTGATGATTCTCTGTTGTAGTGATCAGATCACTAAGTCAACTTGGCTGCCCAATTTTCACTCTTCTAGGTTGAAACGTTCGTTTCCAGTAAGAGTTTGAATTTTTAGGTTTCACTCTGTTTTCTCCTATATAGATAGATGTGTTGGGAACTCTAAATGAAACACGGTAGGTGCTAGGTCTTTGAAAATTGAAAAAAAAAAGTAGTTCTAAGTTCTGTCTCTATGGTTTGTTTCCTCTTGAAGCAGCCCTACCTAGAGACTGCCTAAATACACTTTCATTGGAAAGGTGTGCCAAGCGTCCAAAAGTACTGGTTTTCTTAAATCTCGGCAAACATTTTTTCACCCATCTTGATGATTTTCTGTGGTAGTGATCAGTTCACTAAGTCCACTTGGCTGCCCAATTTTCACCCTTCTAGGTTGAAGCGATCGTTTCCAGTAAGAGTTTGAATTTTTAGGTTTCACTCTGTTTTCTCCTATATAGATAGATGTGTTTGGAACTCTAAATGAAACACGGTTTGTGCTAGATCTTTCAAAATTGACAAAATAAAGTAGTTTTAGGTTCTGTGTCTATGGTTTGTTTCCTCTTGAAGCAGCCCTAGGCAGAGACTGCTTAAAGACATTTTCATTGGAAAGGTGTGCCAAGCGTCCAAAAGTACTGGTTTTCTGAAATCTCTGCAAACCTTTTTTCACCCAATTTGATGAGACATTGTGGTAATGATCAGTTCACTAAGCCCACTTGGCAGCCCAATTTTCACACTCTAGGTTGAAGCGTTCGTTTCTAGTAAGAGTTTGAATTTTTAGGTTTTACTCTGTTTTCTCCTATATAGATAGACGTGTTGGGAACTCTAAATGAAACACGGTTTGTGCTAGCTCTTTGAAAATTGACAAAATAAAGTAGTTCTAAGTTCTGTCTCTAAGGTTTGTTTCCTCTTGAAGCAGCCCTAAGCACATACTGCCTAAAGACATTTTCATTGGAAAGGTGTGCCAAGCGACCAAAAGTACTTGTTTTCTGAAATCTCGGCAAACCTTTTTTCACCCAAACTTGATGAGACATTGTGGTAATGATCAGTTCACTAAGCCCACTTGGCTGCCCAATTTTCACACTCTAGGTTGAAGCGTTCGTTTCCAGTAAGAGTTTGAATTTTTAGGTTTCACTCTGTTTTCTCTTATATAGATAGAAGTGTTGGGAACTCTAAATGAAACACGGTTTGTGCTAGCTCTTTGAAAATTGACAAAATAAAGTAGTTCTAAGTTCTGTCTTTATGGTTTGTTTCCTCTTGAAGCAGCCCTAACTAGAGACTGCCTAAATACACTTTCATTGGAAAGGTGTGCCAAGCATCCAAAAGTACTGGTTTTCTGAAATCTCGGCAACCATTTTTTCACCCAATCTTGATGATTCTCTGTGGTAATGATCAGTTCACTAAGCCCACTTTGCTGCCCAATTTTCACTCTTCTACGTTGAAGCGTTCGTTTCCAGTAAGAGTTTGAATTTTTAGGTTTCACTCTGTTTTCTCCTATATAGATAGATGTGTTTGGAACTCTAAATGAAACACGGTTTGTGCTAGCTTTTTGTAATTTGACAAAATAAAGTAGATTTAGGTTCTGTCTCTATGGTTTGTTTCCTCTTGAAGCAGCCCTACCTAGAGACTGCCTAAATACACTTTCATTGGAAAGGTGTGCCAAGCGTCCAAACGTACTGTTTTTCTTAAATCTCGGGAAACATTTTTTCACCCAATCTTGATGATTCTCTGTGGTAGGGATCAGTTCACTAAGTCCAATTGGCTGCCCAATTTTCACTCTTCTAGGTTGAAGCGTTCGTTTCCAGTAAGAGTTTGAATTTTTAGGTTTCACTCTGTTTTCTCCTATATAGATAGATGTGTTTGGAACTCTAAATGAAACACGGTTTGTTCTAGATCTTTGAGAATTGACAAAATAAAGTAGTTTTATGTTCTATCTCTATGGATTGTTTCCTCTTGAAGCAGCCCTAACTAGAGACTACCTAAAAACACTTTCATTGGAAAGGTGTGCCAAGCGTCCAAAAGTACTGATTTTCTGAAATCTCGGTAAACATTTTTTCACCCAATATTGATGATTCTCTGTGGTAGTGATCAGTTCACTAAGCCCACTTGGCTACCCAATTTTCACTCTTCTAGGTTGAAGCGTTCGTTTCCAGTAAGAGTTTGAATTTTTAGGTTTCACTCTGTTTTCTCCTATATTGACAGATGTGTTTGGAACTCTAAATGAAACACGGTTTGTGCTAGCTCTTTAAAAATTGACAAAATAAAGTAGATTTAGGTTCTGTCTCTATGGTTAGTTTCCTCTTGAAGCACCCCTAACTAGAGACTGCCTAAATACACTTTCATTGGAAACGTGTGCCAAGCGTCCAAAAGTATTGGTTTTCTGAAATCTCGGCAACCATTTTTTCACCCAATCTTGATGATTCTCCGTGGTAGCGATCAGTTCACTAAGCCCACTTGTCTGCCCAATTTTCACTCTTCTAGGTTGAACCGTTCGTTTCCAGTAAGAGTTGGAATTTTTAGGTTTCACTCTGTTTTCTTCTATATAGATAGATGTGTTGGGAACTCTAAATGAAACACGGTTTGTGCTAGCTCTTTGAAAATTGACAAAATAAAGTAGTTTTAGGTTCTGCCTCTATGGTTGTTTCCTCTTCAAGCAGCCCTAACTGGAGACTGCCTAAATACACTTTCATTGGAAACGTGTGCCAAGCGTCCAAAAGTACTGGTTTTCTGAAATCTCTGCGAACATTTTTTCACCCAATCTTGATGATTCTCTGTGGTAGTGATCAGTTCACTAAGTCAACTTGGCTTCCCAATTTTCACTCTTCTAGGTTGAAGCGTTCGTTTCCAGTAAGAGTTTGCATTTTTAGGTTTCACTCTGTTTTCTCCTATATAGATAGAGGTGTTGGAACTCTAAATGAAACACGGTAGGTGCTAGCTCTTTGAAAATTGAAAAAAAAAGTAGTTCTAAGTTCTGTCTCTATGGTTTGTTTCCTCTTCAAGCAGCCTTAACTGGAGACTGCCTAAATACACTTTCGTTGGAAAGGTGTGCCAAGCGTCCAAAAGTACTGGTTTTCTGAAATCTCGGCAAACATTTTTTCAACCAATCTTGATGATTCTCTGTGGTAGTGATCAGAACACTAAGTCAACGTGGCTGCCCAATTTTCACTCTTCTAGGTTGAAGCGTTCGTTTCCAGTAAGAGTTTGAATTTTTAGGTTTCACACTGTTTTCTCCTATATAGATAGATGTGTTTGGAACACTAAATGAAACACGGTTTGTTTTAGCTCTTTGAAAATTGACAAAATAAAGTAGCTTTAGGTTCTGTCTCTATGGTTTGTTTCCTCTTGAAGCAGCCCATACTAGAGACTGCCTAAATACACTTTCATTGGACAGGTGTGCCAAGCGACCAAAAGTACTGGTTTTCTGAAATCTCAGCAAACCTTTTTTCACCCAATCTTGATGAGACATTGTAGTAATGATCAGTTCACTAAGCCCACTTGGCTGCCCAATTTTCACTCTTCTAGGTTGAAGCGTTCATTTCCAGTAAGAGTTTCAATTTTTAGGTTTCACTCTGTTTTCTCCTATATAGATAGATGTGTTGGGAACTCTAAATGAAACACGGTTTGTGCTAGCTCTATGAAAATTGACAAAATAAAGTAGTTCTAAGTTCTGTCTCTATGGTTTGTTTCCTCTTGAAGCAGCCCTAACTAGAGACTGCCTAAATACACTTTCATTAAAAAGATGTGCCAAGCGTCCAAAAGTACTGGTTTTCTGAAATCTCGGCAAACATTTTTCCACCCAATCTTGATGATTCTCTGTGGTAATGATCAGTTCACTAAGTCCACTTGGCTGCCCTATTTTCACTCTTCTAGGTTGAAGCATTCGTTTCCAGTAAGAGTTTGAATTTTTAGGTTTCACTCTGTTTTCTCCTATATAGATAGATGTGTTTGGAACTCTAAATGAAACACGGTTTGTGCTACCTTTTTGTAATTTGACAAAATAAAGTAGATTTAGGTTCTGTCTCTATGGTTTGTTTCCTCTTGAAGCAGCCCTACCTAGAGACTGCCTAAATACACTTTCATTGGAAAGGTGTGCCAAGCGTCCAAAAGTACTGCTTTTCTGAAATCTCTGCAAACCTTTTTTCACCCAATTTGATGAGACATTGTGGTAATGATCAGTTCACTAAGCCCACTTGGCAGCCCAATTTTCACACTCTAGGTTGAAGCGTTCGTTTCTAGTAAGAGTTTGAATTTTTAGGTTTTACTCTGTTTTCTCCTATATAGATAGACGTGTTGGGAACTCTAAATGAAACACGGTTTGTGCTAGCTCTTTGAAAATTGACAAAATAAAGTAGTTCTAAGTTCTGTCTCTAAGGTTTGTTTCCTCTTGAAGCAGCCCTAAGCACATACTGCCTAAAGACATTTTCATTGGAAAGGTGTGCCAAGCGACCAAAAGTACTTGTTTTCTGAAATCTCGGCAAACCTTTTTTCACCCAAACTTGATGAGACATTGTGGTAATGATCAGTTCACTAAGCCCACTTGGCTGCCCAATTTTCACACTCTAGGTTGAAGCGTTCGTTTCCAGTAAGAGTTTGAATTTTTAGGTTTCACTCTGTTTTCTCTTATATAGATAGAAGTGTTGGGAACTCTAAATGAAACACGGTTTGTGCTAGCTCTTTGAAAATTGACAAAATAAAGTAGTTCTAAGTTCTGTCTTTATGGTTTGTTTCCTCTTGAAGCAGCCCTAACTAGAGACTGCCTAAATACACTTTCATTGGAAAGGTGTGCCAAGCGTCCAAAAGTACTGGTTTTCTGAAATCTCGGCAACCATTTTTTCACCCAATCTTGATGATTCTCTGTGGTAATGATCAGTTCACTAAGCCCACTTTGCTGCCCAATTTTCACTCTTCTAGGTTGAAGCGTTCGTTTCCAGTAAGAGTTTGAATTTTTAGGTTTCACTCTGTTTTCTCCTATATAGATAGATGTGTTTGGAACTCTAAATGAAACACGGTTTGTGCTAGCTTTTTGTAATTTGACAAAATAAAGTAGATTTAGGTTCTGTCTCTATGGTTTGTTTCCTCTTGAAGCAGCCCTACCTAGAGACTGCCTAAATACACTTTCATTGGAAAGGTGTGCCAAGCGTCCAAACGTACTGTTTTTCTTAAATCTCGGGAAACATTTTTTCACCCAATCTTGATGATTCTCTGTGGTAGTGATCAGTTCACTAAGTCCAATTGGCTGCCCAATTTTCACTCTTCTAGGTTGAAGCGTTCGTTTCCAGTAAGAGTTTGAATTTTTAGGTTTCACTCTGTTTTCTCCTATATAGATAGATGTGTTTGGAACTCTAAATGAAACACGGTTTGTTCTAGATCTTTGAGAATTGACAAAATAAAGTAGTTTTATGTTCTATCTCTATGGATTGTTTCCTCTTGAAGCAGCCCTAACTAGAGACTGCCTAAAAACACTTTCATTGGAAAGGTGTGCCAAGCGTCCAAAAGTACTGATTTTCTGAAATCTCGGTAAACATTTTTTCACCCAATATTGATGATTCTCTGTGGTAGTGATCAGTTCACTAAGCCCACTTGGCTACCCAATTTTCACTCTTCTAGGTTGAAGCGTTCGTTTCCAGTAAGAGTTTGAATTTTTAGGTTTCACTCTGTTTTCTCCTATATTGACAGATGTGTTTGGAACTCTAAATGAAACACGGTTTGTGCTAGCTCTTTAAAAATTGACAAAATAAAGTAGATTTAGGTTCTGTCTCTATGGTTAGTTTCCTCTTGAAGCACCCCTAACTAGAGACTGCCTAAATACACTTTCATTGGAAACGTGTGCCAAGCGTCCAAAAGTATTGGTTTTCTGAAATCTCGGCAACCATTTTTTCACCCAATCTTGATGATTCTCCGTGGTAGCGATCAGTTCACTAAGCCCACTTGTATGCCCAATTCTCACTCTTCTAGGTTGAACCGTTCGTTTCCAGTAAGAGTTGGAATTTTTAGGTTTCACTCTGTTTTCTTCTATATAGATAGATGTGTTGGGAACTCTAAATGAAACACGGTTTGTGCTAGCTCTTTGAAAATTGACAAAATAAAGTAGTTTTAGGTTCTGCCTCTATGGTTGTTTCCTCTTCAAGCAGCCCTAACTGGAGACTGCCTAAATACACTTTCATTGGAAACGTGTGCCAAGCGTCCAAAAGTACTGGTTTTCTGAAATCTCTGCGAACATTTTTTCACCCAATCTTGATGATTCTCTGTGGTAGTGATCAGTTCACTAAGTCAACTTGGCTTCCCAATTTTCACTCTTCTAGGTTGAAGCGTTCGTTTCCAGTAAGAGTTTGCATTTTTAGGTTTCACTCTGTTTTCTCCTATATAGATAGATGTGTTGGAACTCTAAATGAAACACGGTAGGTGCTAGCTCTTTGAAAATTGAAAAAAAAAAGTAGTTCTAAGTTCTGTCTCTATGGTTTGTTTCCTCTTCAAGCAGCCTTAACTGGAGACTGCCTAAATACACTTTCGTTGGAAACGTGTGCCAAGCGTCCAAAAGTACTGGTTTTCTGAAATCTCGGCAAACATTTTTTCAACCAATCTTGATGATTCTCTGTGGTAGTGATCAGAACACTAAGTCAACGTGGCTGCCCAATTTTCACTCTTCTAGGTTGAAGCGTTCGTTTCCAGTAAGAGTTTGAATTTTTAGGTTTCACACTGTTTTCTCCTATATAGATAGATGTGTTTGGAACACTAAATGAAACACGGTTTGTTTTAGCTCTTTGAAAATTGACAAAATAAAGTAGCTTTAGGTTCTGTCTCTATGGTTTGTTTCCTCTTGAAGCAGCCCATACTAGAGACTGCCTAAATACACTTTCATTGGACAGGTGTGCCAAGCGACCAAAAGTACTGGTTTTCTGAAATCTCAGCAAACCTTTTTTCACCCAATCTTGATGAGACATTGTAGTAATGATCAGTTCACTAAGCCCACTTGGCTGCCCAATTTTCACTCTTCTAGGTTGAAGCGTTCGTTTCCAGTAAGAGTTTGAATTTTTAGGTTTCACTCTGTTTTCTCCTATATAGATAGATGTGTTGGGAACTCTAAATGAAACACGGTTTGTGCTAGCTCTTTGAAAATTGACAAAATAAAGTAGTTCTAAGTTCTGTCTCTATGGTTTGTTTCCTCTTGAAGCAGCCCTAACTAGAGACTGCCTAAATACACTTTCATTAAAAAGATGTGCCAAGCGTCCAAAAGTACTGGTTTTCTGAAATCTCGGCAAACATTTTTCCACCCAATCTTGATGATTCTCTGTGGTAATGATCAGTTCACTAAGTCCACTTGGCTGCCCAATTTTCACTCTTCTAGGTTGAAGCATTCGTTTCCAGTAAGAGTTTGAATTTTTAGGTTTCACTCTGTTTTCTCCTATATAGATAGATGTGTTTGGAACTCTAAATGAAACACGGTTTGTGCTAGATCTTTGAGAATTGACAAAATAAAGTAGTTTTATGTTCTATCTCTTTGGATTTTTTCCTCTTGAAGCAGCCCTAACTAGAGATTGCCTAAAAACACTTTCATTGGAAAGGTGTTCCAAGCATCCAAAAGTACTGGTTTTCTGAAATCTCGGCAAACATTTTTTAACCCAATATTGATGATTCTCTGTGGTAGTGATCAGTTCACTAAGCCCACTTGGCTGCCCAATTTTCACTCTTCTAGGTTGAAGCGTTCGTTTCCAGTAAGAGTTTGAATTTTTAGGTTTCACATTGTTTTCTCCTATATAGATAGATGTGTTGGGAACTCTAAATAAAACACGGTTTGTGCTAGCTCTTTGAAAATTGACAAAATAAAGTAGTTCTAAGTTCTGTCTCTATGGTTTGTTTCCTCTTGAAGCAGCCCTACGCAGAGACTGCCAAAAGACCTTTTCATTGGAAAGGTGTGCCAAGCGTCCAAAAGTACTGGTTTTCTGGAATCTCGGCAAACATTTTTTCACCCAATATTGATGATTCTCTGTGGTAGTGATCAGTTCACTAAGCCCACTTGGCTGCCCAATTCTCACTCTTCTAGGTTGAAGCGTTCGTTTCCGGTAAGAGTTTGAATTTTTAGGTTTCACTGTGTTTTCTCCTATATAGATAGATGTGTTTGGAACTCTAAATGATACACGGTTTGTGTTAGCTCTTTGAAAATTGACAAAATAATGTAGATTTATGTTCTGTCTCTATGGTTTGTTTCCTCTTGAAGCAGCCCTAACTAGAGACTGCCGAAATACACTTTCAAAGAAACGTGTGCCAAGCTGCCAAAAGTACTGGTTTTCTGAAATCTCGGCAAATATTTTTTCACCCAATCTTGATGAGACATTGTGGTAATGATCAGTTCACTAAGCCCACTTGTCTGCCCACTTTTCACTCTTCTAGGTTGAAGCGTTCGTTTCCAGTAAGAGTTTGAATTTTTAGGTTTCACTCTGTTTTCTCCTATATAGATAGATGTGTTGGGAACACTAAATGAAACACGGTTTGTGCTAGCTCTTTGAAAATTGACAAAATAAAGTAGTTTTATGTTCTATCTCTATGGATTCTTTCCTCTTGAAGCAGCCCTAACTAGAGACTGCCTAAAAACACTTTCATTGGAAAGGTGTGCCAAGCGTCCAAAAGTACTGGTTTTCTGAAATCTCGGCAAACATTTTTTCACCCAATATTGAAGATTGTCTGTGGTAGTGATCAGTTCACTAAGCCCACTTGGCTACCCAATTTTCACTCTTCTAGGTTGAAGCGTTCGTTTCCAGTAAGAGTTTGAATTTTTAGGTTTCACTTTGTTTTCTCCTATATTGATAGATGTGTTTGGAACTCTAAATGAAACACGGTTTGTGCTAGCTCTTTGAAAATTGAAAAAATAAAGTAGATTTAGGTTCTGTCTCTATGGTTAGTTTCCTCTTGAAGCACCCCTAACTAGAGACTGCCTAAATACACTTTCATTGGAAACGTGTGCCAAGCGTCCAAAAGTATTGGTTTTCTGACATCTCGGCAAACATTTTTTCACCCAATCTTGATGATTCTCTGTGGTAGTGATCAGTTCACTAAGCCCACTTGGCTGCCCAATTTTCACTCTTCTAGGTTGAAGCGTTCATTTCCAGTAAGAGTTTGAATTTTTAGGTTTCACTGTGTTTTCTCCTATATAGATAGATGTGTTTGGAACTCTAAATGATACACGGTTTGTGCTAGCTCTTTGAAAATTGACAAAATAAAGTAGATTTAGGTTCTGTCTCTATGGTTTGTTTCCTCTTGAAGCAGCCCTAACTAGAGACTGCCTAAATACACTTTCAAAGGAAACGTGTGCCAAGCGTCCAGAGGTACTGGTTTTCTGAAATCTCGGCAAACATTTTTTCACCCAATCTTGATGATTCTCTGTGGTAATGATCAGTTCACTAAGTCCACTTGGCTGCCCAATTTTCACTCTTCTAGGTTGAAGCGTTCGTTTCCAGTAAGGGTTTGAATTTTTAGGTTTCACTCTGTTTTCCCCTATATAGATAGATGTGTTGGGAACTCTAAATGAAACACGGTTTGTGCTAGCTCTTTGAAAATTGAGAAGTAAAGTAGTTTTAGGTTCTTTCTCTATGGTTTGTTTCCTCTTGAAGCAGCCTTAACTAGAGACTGCCTAAATACACTTTCATTGGAAAGGTGTGCCCAGCGTCCAAAAGTACTGGTTTTCTGGAATCTCGGCAAACATTTTTTCACCCAATATTGATGATTCTCTGTGGTAGTGATCAGTTCACTAAGCCCACTTGGCTGCCCAATTTTCACTCTTCTAGGTTGAAGCGTTCGTTTCCAGTAAGAGTTTGAAAATTTAGGTTTCACTGTGTTTTCTCCTATATAGATAGATGTGTTTGGAACTCTAAATGATACACGGTTTGTGCTAGCTCTTTGAAAATTGACAAAATAATGTAGATTTAGGTTCTGTTTCGATGGTTTGTTTCCTCTTGAAGCAGCCCTAACTAGAGACTGCCTAAATACACTTTCAAAGGAAACGTGTGCCAAGAGTCCAAAAGTACTCGTTTTCTGAAATCTCGGCAAACATTTTTTCACCCAATCTTGATGATTCTCTGTGGTAATGATCAGTTCACTAAGTCCACTTGGCTGCCCAATTTTCACTCTTCTAGGTTGAAGCGTTCGTTTCCAGTAAGAGTTTGAATTTTTAGGTTTCACTCTGTTTTCCCCTATATAGATAGATGTGTTGGGAACTCTAAATGAAACACGGTTTGTGCTAGCTCTTTGAAAATTGACAAAATAAAGTAGTTTTAGGTTCTGTCTCTATGGTTTGTTTCCTCTTGAAGCAGCCTTAACCAGAGACTGCCTAAATACACTTTCATTGGAAAGGTGTGCCAAGCGTCCAAAAGTACTGGTTTTCTGAAATCTCGGCAAACATTTTTTCACCCAATCTTGATGATTCTCTGTGGTAGTGAGCAGATCACTAAGTCAAAGTGGCTGCCCAATTTTCACTCTTCTAGGTTCAAGCGTTCGTTTCCAGTAAGAGTTTGAATTTTTAGGTTTCACTCTGTTTTCTCCTATACAGATAGATGTGTTTGGAACACTAAATGAAACACGGTTTGTTTTAGCTCTTTGAAAATTGACAAAATAAAGTAGCTTTAGGTTCTGTCTCTATGGTTTGTTTCCTCTTGAAGCAACCCATACTAGAGACTGCCTAAATACACATTCATTGGAAAGATGTGCCAAGCGTCCAAAAGTACTGGTTTTCTGAAATCTCGGCAAACCTTTTTTCACCCAATCTTGATGAGACATTGTAGTAATGATCAGTTCACGAAGCCCACATTGCTGCCCAATTTTCACTCTTCTAGGTTGAAGTGTTCGTTTCCAGTAAGAGTTTGAATTTTTAGGTTTCACTCTGTTTTCTCCTATATAGATAGATGTGTTGGGAACTCTAAATGAAACACGGTTTGTGCTAGCTCTTTGAAAATTGACAAAATAAAGTAGTTCTAAGTTCTGTCTCTATGGTTTGTTTCCTCTTGAAGCAGCCCTAACTAGAGACTGCCTAAATACACTTTCATTAAAAAGGTGTGCCAAGCGTCCAAAAGTACTGGATTTCTGAAATCTCGGCAAACATTTTTCCACCCAATCTAGATGATTCTCTGTGGTAATGATCAGTTCACTAAGTCCACTTGGCTGCCCAATTTTCACTCTTCTAGGTTGAAGCATTCGTTTCCAGTAAGAGTTTGAATTTTTAGGTTTCACTCTGTTTTCTCCTATATAGATAGATGTGTTGGGAACTCTAAATGAAACACGGTTTGTGCTAGTTCTTTGAGAATTGACAAAATAAAGTAGTTTTATGTTCTATCTCTATGGATTGTTTCCTCTTGAAGCAGCCCTAACTAGAGATTGCCTAAAAACACTTTCATTGGAAAGGTGTGCCAAGCGTCCAAAAGTACTGGTTTTCTGAAATCTCGGCAAACATTTTTTACCCAATATTGATGATTCTCTGTGGTAGTGATCAGTTCACTAAGCCCACTTGGCTGCCCAATTTTCACTCTTCTAGGTTGAAGCGTTCGTTTCCAGTAAGAGTTTGAATTTTTAGATTTCACTCTGTTTTCTCCTATATAGATAGATGTGTTGGGAACTCTAAATGAAACACGGTTTGTGCTAGATCTTTGAAAATTGAAAAAAAAAGTAGTTCTAAGTTCTGTCTCTATGGTTTGTTTCCTCTTGAAGCAGCCCTAGGCAGAGACTGCCTAAAGACATTTTCATTGGAAAGGTGTGCCAAGCGTCCAAAAGTACTGGTTTTCTAAAATCTCGGCAAACATTTTTTCACCCTATCTGGATCATTCTCTGTGGTAGTGATCAGTTCACTAAGCCCACTTGGCTGCCCAATTTTCACTCTTCTAGGTTGAAGCGGTCGTTTCCAGTAAGAGTTTGAATTTTTAGGTTTCACTGTGTTTTCTCCTATATAGAGAGATGTGTTTGGAACTCTAAATGATACACGGTTTGTGCTAGCTCTTTCAAAATTGACAAAATAAAGTAGACTTAGGGTCTGTCACTATGGTTTGTTTCCTCTTGAAGCAGCCCTAACTAGAGACTGCCTAAATACACTTTCATTGGAAACGTGTGCCAAGCGTCCAAAAGTACTGGTTTTCTGAAATCTCGGCAAACATTTTTTCACCCAATCTTGATGATTCTCTGTGGTAATGATCAGTTCACTAAGTCCACTTGGCTGCCCAATTTTCACTCTTCTAGGTTGAAGCGTTCGTTTCCAGTAAGAGTTTGAATTTTTAGGTTTCACTCTGTTTTCTCCTATATAGATAGATGTGTTGGGAACTCTAAATGAAACACGTTTTGTGCTAGCTCTTTCAAAATTGACAAAATAAAGTAGTTTTAGGTTCTGTCTCTATGGTTTGTTTCCTCTTGAAGCAGCCCTAGGTAGAGACTGCCTAAATACACTTTCCTTGGAAAGGTGTGCCAAGCGTCCAAAAGTACTGGTTTTCTGAAATCTCGGCAAACAGTTTTTCACCCAATATTGATGAATCTCTGTGGTAGTGATCAGATCACTAATTCAATTTGGCTGCCCAATTTTCACTCTTCTAGGTTGAAGCGTTCGTTTCCAGTAAGAGTTTGAATTTTTAGGTTTCCCTCTGTTTTCTCCTATATAGATAGATGTGTTGGGAACTCTAAATGAAACACGGTAGGTGCTAGCTCTTTGAAAATTGAAAAAAACAGTAGTTCTAAGTTCTGTCTCTATGGTTTGTTTCCTCTTGAAGCAGCCCTAACTAGAGACTGCCTAAAAACACTTTCATTGGAAAGGTGTGCCAAGCGTCCAAAAGTACTGGTTTTCTGAAATCTCGGCAAACATTTTTTCACCCAATATTGATGATTCTCTGTGGTAGTGATCAGTTCACTAAGCCCACTTGGCTGCCCAATTTTCACTCTTCTAGGTTGAAGCGTTCGTTTCCAGTAAGAGTTTAAATTTTTAGGTTTCACTCTGTTTTCTCCTATATAGATAGATGTGTTGGGAACTCTAAATGAAACACGGTTTGTGCTAGCTCTTTGAAAATTGACAAAAAAGTAGATTTAGGTTCTGTCTCTATGGTTAGTTTCCTCCTGAAGCAGCCCTAACTAGAGACTGCCTAAATACACTTTCATTGGAAACTTGTGCCAAGCGTCCAAAAGTATTGGTTTTCTGAAATCTCGGCAAACATTTTTTCACCCAATCTTGATGATTCTCTGTGGTAATGATCAGTTCACTAAGCCCATTTGGCTGCCCAATTTTCACTCTTCTAGGTTGAAGCGTTCGTTTCCAGTAAGAGTTTGAATTTTTAGGTTTCACTCTGTTTTCTCCTATATAGATAGATGTGTTGGGAACTCTAAATGAAACACGTTTTGTGCTAGCTCTTTCAAAATTGACAAAATAAAGTAGTTTTAGGTTCTGTCTCTATGGTTTGTTTCCTCTTGAAGCAGCCCTAACTAGAGACTGCCTAAATACACTTTCATTGGAAAGGTGTGCCAAGCGTACAAAAGTACTGGCTTTCTGAAATCTCGGCAAACAGTTTTTCACCCAATATTGATGATTCTCTGTGGTAGTGATCAGATCACTAATTCAATTTGGCTGCCCAATTTTCACTCTTCTAGGTTGAAGCGTAGGTTTCCAGTAAGAGTTTGAATTTTTAGGTTTCACTCTGTTTTCTCCTATATAGATAGATGTGTTGGGAACTCTAAATGAAACACGGTAGGTGCTAGCTCTTTGAAAATTGAAAAAAACAGTAGTTCTAAGTTCTGTCTCTATGGTTTGTTTCCTCTTGAAGCAGCCCTAACTAGAGTCTGCCTAAAAACACTTTCATTGGAAAGGTGTGCCAAGCGTCCAAAAGTACTGGTTTTCTGAAATCTCGGCAAACATTTTTTCACCCAATATTGATGATTCTCTGTGGTAGTGATCAGTTCACTAAGCCCACTTGGCTGCCCAATTTTCACTCTTCTAGGTTGAAGCGTTCGTTTCCAGTAAGAGTTTAAATTTTTAGGTTTCACTCTGTTTTCTCCTATATAGATAGATGTGTTGGGAACTCTAAATGAAACACGGTTTGGGCTAGCACTTTGAAAATTGACAAAATAAAGTAGATTTAGGTTCTGTCTCTATGGTTAGTTTCCTCCTGGAGCAGCCCTAACTAGAGACTGCCTAAATACACTTTCATTGGAAACGTGTGCCAAGCGTCCAAAAGTATTGGTTTTCTGAAATCTCGGCAAACATTTTTTCACCCTATCTTGATGATTCTCTGTGGTAATGATCAGTTCACTATGCCCACTTGGCTGCGCAATTTTCACTCTTCTAGGTTGAAGCGTTCGTTTCCAGTAAGAGTTTGAATTTTTAGATTTCACTCTGTTTTCTCCTATATAGATAGATGTGTTGGGAACTCTAAATGAAACACGGTTTGTGCTAGCTCTTTGAAAATTGACAAAATAAAGTAGTTCTAAGTTCTGTCTCTAAGGTTTGTTTCCTCTTGAAGCAGCCGTAGGCAGAGACTGCCAAAAGACATTTTCATTGGAAAGGTGTGCCAAGCGTCCAAAAGTACTGTTTTTCTGAAATCTCGGCAAACATTTTTTCACCCAATATTGATGATTCTCTGTGGTAGTGATCAGTTCACTAAGTCAACTTGGCTTCCCAGTTTTCACTCTTCTAGGTTGAAGCGTTCGTTTCCAGTAAGAGTTTGAATTTTTAGGTTTCACTCTGTTTTCTAGTATATAGATAGATGTGTTGGGAACTCTAAATGAAACACGGTAGGTGCTAGCTCTTTGAAAATTGAAAAAAAAAGTAGTTCTAAGTTCTGTCTCTATGGTTTGTTTCCTCTTGAAGCAGCCCTAGGCAGAGACTGCCTAAAGACATTTTCATTGGAAAGGTGTGCCAAGCGTCCAAAAGTACAGGTTTTCTGAAATCTCGGCAAACATTTTTCCACCCTATCTCGATGATTCTCTGTGGTAGTGATCAGTTCACTAAGCCCACTTGCCTGCCCAATTTTCACTCTTCTAGGTTGAAGCGTTCGTTTCCAGTAAGAGTTTGAATTTTTAGGTTTCACTCTGTTTTCTCCTATATAGATAGATGTGTTGGGAACTCTAAATAAAACACGGTTTGTGCTAGCTCTTTGAGAATTGACAAAATAAAGTAGTTTTATGTTCTATCTCTATGGATTGTTTCCTCTTGAAGCAGCCCTAACTAGAGATTGCCTAAAAACACTTTCATTGGAAAGGTGTGCCAAGCGTCCAAAAGTACTGGTTTTCTGAAATCTCTGCAAACATTTTTTAACCCAATATTGATGATTCTCTGTGGTAGTGATCAGTTCACTAAGCCCACTTGGCTGCCCAATTTTCACTCTTCTAGGTTGAAGCGTTCGTTTCCAGTAAGAGTTTGAATTTTTAGATTTCACTCTGTTTTCTCCTATATAGATAGATGTGTTGGGAACTCTAAATGAAACACGGTTTGTGCTAGATCTTTGAAAATTGAAAAAAAAAGTAGTTCTAAGTTCTGTCTCTATGGTTTGTTTCCTCTTGAAGCAGCCCTAGGCAGAGACTGCCTAAAGACATTTTCATTGGAAAGGTGTGCCAAGCGTCCAAAAGTACTGGTTTTCTAAAATCTCGGCAAACATTTTTTCACCCTATCTGGATCATTCTCTGTGGTAGTGATCAGTTCACTAAGCCCACTTGGCTGCCCAATTTTCACTCTTCTAGGTTGAAGCGTTCGTTTCCAGTAAGAGTTTGAATTTTTAGGTTTCACTGTGTTTTCTCCTATATAGATAGATGTGTTTGGAACTCTAAATGATACACGGTTTGTGCTAGCTCTTTCAAAATTGACAAAATAAAGTAGACTTAGGGTCTGTCTCTATGGTTTGTTTCCTCTTGAAGCAGCCCTAACTAGAGACTGCCTAAATACACTTTCATTGGAAACGTGTGCCAAGCGTCCAAAAGTACTGGTTTTCTGAAATCTCGGCAAACATTTTTTCACCCAATCTTGATGATTCTCTGTGGTAATGATCAGTTCACTAAGTCCACTTGGCTGCCCAATTTTCACTCTTCTAGGTTGAAGCGTTCGTTTCCAGTAAGAGTTTGAATTTTTAGATTTCACTCTGTTTTCTCCTATATAGATAGATGTGTTGGGAACTCTAAATGAAACACGTTTTGTGCTAGCTCTTTCAAAATTGACAAAATAAAGTAGTTTTAGGTTCTGTCTCTATGGTTTGTTTCCTCTTGAAGCAGCCCTAACTAGAGACTGCCTAAATAAACTTTCATTGGAAAGGTGTGCCAAGCGTCCAAAAGTACTGGTTTCCTGAAATCTCGGCAAACATTTTTTCACCCAATATTGATGATTCTCTGTGGTAGTGATCAGATCACTAATTCAATTTGGCAGCCCAATTTTCACTCTTCTAGGTTGAAGCGTTCGTTTCCAGTAAGAGTTTGAATTTTTAGGTTTCCCTCTGTTTTCTCCTATATAGATAGATGTGTTGGGAACTCTAAATGAAACACGGTAGGTGCTAGCTCTTTGAAAATTGAAAAAAACAGTAGTTCTAAGTTCTGTCTCTATGGTTTGTTTCCTCTTGAAGCAGCCCTAACTAGAGACTGCCTAAAAACACTTTCATTGGAAAGGTGTGCCAAGCGTCCAAAAGTACTGGTTTTCTGAAATCTCGGCAAACATTTTTTCACCCAATATTGATGATTCTCTGTGGTAGTGATCAGTTCACTAAGCCCACTTGGCTGCCCAATTTTCACTCTTCTAGGTTGAAGCGTTCGTTTCCAGTAAGAGTTTAAATTTTTAGGTTTCACTCTGTTTTCTCCTATATAGATAGATGTGTTGGGAACTCTAAGTGAAACACGGTTTGTGCTAGCTCTTTGAAAATTGACAAAATAAAGTAGATTTAGGTTCTGTCTCTATGGTTAGTTTCCTCCTGAAGCAGCCCTAACTAGAGACTGCCTAAATACACTTTCATTGGAAACGTGTGCCAAGCGTCCAAAAGTATTGGTTTTCTGAAATCTCGGCAAACATTTTTTCACCCAATCTTGATGATTCTCTGTGGTAATGATCAGTTCACTAAGCCCACTTGGCTGCCCAATTTTCACTCTTCTAGGTTGAAGCGTTCGTTTCCAGTAAGAGTTTAAATTTTTAGGTTTCACTCTGTTTTCTCCTATATAGATAGATGTGTTGGGAACTCTAAATGAAACACGTTTTGTGCTAGCTCTTTCAAAATTGACAAAATAAAGTAGTTTTAGGTTCTGCCTCTATGGTTTGTTTCCTCTTGAAGCAGCCCTAACTAGAGACTGCCTAAATACACTTTCATTGGAAAGGTGTGCCAAGCGTCCAAAAGTACTGGTTTTCTGAAATCTCGGCAAACAGTTTTTCACCCAATATTGATGATTCTCTGTGGTAGTGATCAGATCACTAATTCAATTTGGCTGCCCAATTTTCACTCTTCTAGGTTGAAGCGTTCGTTTCCAGTAAGAGTTTGAATTTTTAGGTTTCCCTCTGTTTTCTCCTATATAGATAGATGTGTTGGGAACTCTAAATGAAACACGGTAGGTGCTAGCTCTTTGAAAATTGAAAAAACAGTAGTTCTAAGTTCTGTCTCTATGGTTTGTTTCCTCTTGAAGCAGCCCTAACTAGAGACTGCCTAAAAACACTTTCATTGGAAAGGTGTGCCAAGCGTCCAAAAGTACTGGTTTTCTGAAATCTCGGCAAACATTTTCTCACCCAATATTGATGATTCTCTGTGGTAGTGATCAGTTCACTAAGCCCACTTGGCTGCCCAATTTTCACTCTTCTAGGTTGAAGCGTTCGTTTCCAGTAAGAGTTTAAATTTTTAGGTTTCACTCTGTTTTCTCCTATATAGATAGATGTGTTGGGAACTCTAAATGAAACACGGTTTGTGCTAGCTCTTTGAAAATTGACAAAATAAAGTAGATTTAGGTTCTGTCTCTATGGTTAGTTTCCGCCTGAAGCAGCCCTAACTAGAGACTGCCTAAATACACTTTCATTGGAAACGTGTGCCAAGCGTCCAAAAGTATTGGTTTTCTGAAATCTCGGCAAACATTTTTTCACCCAATCTTGATGATTCTCTGTGGTAATGATCAGTTCACTAAGCCCACTTGGCTGCCCAATTATCACTCTTCTAGGTTGAAGCGTTCGTTTCCAGTAAGAGTTTAAATTTTTAGGTTTCACTCTGTTTTCTCCTATATAGATAGATGTGTTGGGAACTCTAAATGAAACACGTTTTGTGCTAGCTCTTTCAAAATTGACAAAATAAAGTAGTTTTAGGTTCTGTCTCTATGGTTTGTTTCCTCTTGAAGCAGCCCTAACTAGAGACTGCCTAAATACACTTTCATTGGAAAGGTGTGCCAAGCGTCCAAAAGTACTGGTTTTCTGAAATCTCAGCAAACAGTTTTTCACCCAATATTGATGATTCTCTGTGGTAGTGATCAGATCACTAATTCAATTTGGCTGCCCAATTTTCACTCTTCTAGGTTGAAGCGTTCGTTTCCAGTAAGAGTTTGAATTTTTAGGTTTCCCTCTGTTTTCTCCTATATAGATAGATGTGTTGGGAACTCTAAATGAAACACGGTAGGTGCTAGCTCTTTGAAAATTGAAAAAAACAGTAGTTCTAAGTTCTGTCTCTATGGTTTGTTTCCTCGTGAAGCAGCCCTAACTAGAGACTGCCTAAAAACACTTTCATTGGAAAGGTGTGCCAAGCGTCCAAAAGTACTGGTTTTCTGAAATCTCGGCAAACATTTTCTCACCCAATATTGATGATTCTCTGTGGTAGTGATCAGTTCACTAAGCCCACTTGGCTGCCCAATTTTCACTCTTCTAGGTTGAAGCGTTCGTTTCCAGTAAGAGTTTAAATTTTTAGGTTTCACTCTGTTTTCTCCTATATAGATAGATGTGTTGGGAACTCTAAATGAAACATGTTTTGTGCTAGCTCTTTCAAAATTGACAAAATAAAGTAGTTTTAGGTTCTGTCTCTATGGTTTGTTTCCTCTTGAAGCAGCCCTAACTAGAGACTGCCTAAATACACTTTCATTGGAAAGGTGTGCCAAGCGTCCAAAAGTACTGGTTTTCTGAAATCTCGGCAAACATTTTTTCACCCAATCTTGATGATTCTCTGTGGTAATGATCAGTTCACTAAGCCCACTTGGCTGCCCAATTTTCACTCTTCTAGGTTGAAGCGTTCGTTTCCAGTAAGAGTTTGAATTTTTAGATTTCACTCTGTTTTCTCCTATATAGATAGATGTGTTGGGAACTCTAAATGAAACACGGTTTGTGCTAGCTCTTTGAAAATTGACAAAATAAAGTAGTTCTAAGTTCTGTCTCTAAGGTTTGTTTCCTCTTGAAGCAGCCCTAGACAGAGACTGCCAAAAGACATTTTCATTGGAAAGGTGTGACAAGTGTCCAAAAGTACTGGTTTTCTGAAATCTCGGCAAACATTTTTTCACCCAATATTGATGATTCTCTGTGGTAGTGATCAGTTCACTAAGTCAACTTGGCTGCCCAATTTTCACTCTTCTAGGTTGAAGCGTTCGTTTCCAGTAAGAGTTTGAATTTTTAGGTTTCACTCTGTTTTCTCCTATATAGATAGATGTGTTGGGAACTCTAAATGAAACACGGTAGGTGCTAGCTCTTTGAAAATTGAAAAAAAAAGTAGTTCTAAGTTCTGTCTCTATGGTTTGTTTCCTCTTGAAGCAGCACTAGGCAGAGACTGCCTAAAGACATTTTCATTGGAAAGGTGTGCCAAGCGTCCAAAAGTACAGGTTTTCTGAAATCTCGGCAAACATTTTTCCACCCTATCTCGATGATTCTCTGTGGTAGTGATCAGTTCACTAAGCCCACTTGCCTGCCCAATTTTCACTCTTCTAGGTTGAAGTGTTCGTTTCCAGTAAGAGTTTGAATTTTTAGGTTTCACTCTGTTTTCTCCTATACAGATAGATGTGTTGGGAACTCTAAATAAAACACGGTTTGTGCTAGCTCTTTGAAAATTGACAAAATAAAGTAGTTCTAAGTTCTGTCTCTAAGGTTTGTTTCCTCTTGAAGCAGCCCTAGGCAGAGACTGCCAAAAGACCTTTTCATTGGAAAGGTGTGCCAAGCGTCTAAAAGTACTGGTTTTCTGGAATCTCGGCAAACATTTTTTCACCCAATATTGATGATTTTCTGTGGTAGTGATCAGTTCACTAAGCCCACTTGGCTGCCCAATTTTCACTCTTCTAGGTTGAAGCGTTCGTTTCCAGTAAGAGTTTGAATTTTTAGGTTTCACTCTGTTTTCTCCTACATAGATAGATGTGTTGGGAACTCTAAATGAAACACGGTTTGTGCTAGCTCTTTGAAAATTGACAAAATAAAGTAGTTCAAAGTTCTGTCTCTTTGGTTTTTTTCCTCTTGAATCAGCCCTAACTAGAGACTGCCTAAATACACTTTCATTGGAAAGGTGTGCCAAGCGTCCAAAAGTACTGGTTTTCTGAAATCTCCGCAAAATTTTTTTCACCCAATATTGATGATTCTCTGTGGTAGTGATCAGTTCACTAAGTCCACTTGGCTGCCCAATTTTCACTCTTCTAGGTTGAAGCGTTCGATTCCAGTAAGAGTTTGAATTTTTAGGTTAAACTCTGTTTTCTCCTATATAGATAGATGTGTTGGGAACTCTAAATGAAACACGGTTTGTGCTAGATCATTGAGAATTGACAAAATAAAGTAGTTTTATGTTCTGTCTCTATGGATTGTTTCCTCATGAAGCAGCCCTAACTAGAGACTGCCTAAAAACACTTTCATTGGAAAGGTGTGCCAAGCGTCCAAAAGTACTGGTTTTCTAAAATCTCGGCAAACATTTTTTCACCCAATCTTGATGATTCTCTGTGGTAATGATCAGTTCACTAAGTCTACTTTGCTGCCCAATTTTCACTCTTCTAGGTTGAAGCGTTCGTTTCCAGTAAGAGTTTGAATTTTTAGGTTTCACTCTGTTTTCTCCTATATAGATAGAAGTGTTGGGAACTCTAAATTAAACACGGTTTGTGCTAACTCTTTGAAAATTGACAAAATAAAGTAGTTTTAGGTTCTGTCTCTATGGTTTGTTTCCTCTTGAAGCATCCCTAAGTAGAGACTGCCTAAATACACTTTCATTGGAAAGGTGTGCCAAGCGTCCAAAAGTACTGGTTTTCTGAAATCTCGGCAAATGTTTTTTCACCCAATATTGATGATTTTCTGTGGTAGTGATCAGTTCACTAAGCCCACTTGGCTGCCCAATTTTCACTCTTGTAGGTGGAAGCGTTCGTTTCCAGTAAGAGTTTGAATTTTTAGGTTTCCCTCTGTTTTCTCCTATATAGATAGATGTGTGGGGAACTCTAAATGAAACACGGTAGGTGCTAGCTCTTTGAAAATTGAAAAAAACAGTAGTTCTAAGTTCTGTCTCTATGGTTTGTTTCCTCTTGAAGCAGCCCTAACTAGAGACTGCCTAAATACACTTTCATTGGAAAGGTGTGCCAAGCGTCCAAAAGTACTGGTTTTCTGAAATCTCAGCAAACAGTTTTTCACCCAATATTGATGATTCTCTGTGGTAGTGATCAGATCACTAATTCAATTTGGCTGCCCAATTTTCACTCTTCTAGGTTGAAGCGTTCGTTTCCAGTAAGAGTTTGAATTTTTAGGTTTCCCTCTGTTTTCTCCTATATAGATAGATGTGTTGGGAACTCTAAATGAAACACGGTAGGTGCTAGCTCTTTGAAAATTGAAAAAAACAGTAGTTCTAAGTTCTGTCTCTATGGTTTGTTTCCTCGTGAAGCAGCCCTAACTAGAGACTGCCTAAAAACACTTTCATTGGAAAGGTGTGCCAAGCGTCCAAAAGTACTGGTTTTCTGAAATCTCGGCAAACATTTTC
Source organism: Callospermophilus lateralis (assembly GCF_048772815.1). Lineage (NCBI taxonomy): Eukaryota > Metazoa > Chordata > Mammalia > Rodentia > Sciuridae > Callospermophilus > Callospermophilus lateralis. The sequence continues at coordinate 31,106 of NW_027514060.1, forward strand.
TCACCCAATATTGATGATTCTCTGTGGTAGTGATCAGTTCACTAAGCCCACTTGGCTGCCCAATTTTCACTCTTCTAGGTTGAAGCGTTCGTTTCCAGTAAGAGTTTAAATTTTTAGGTTTCACTCTGTTTTCTCCTATATAGATAGATGTGTTGGGAACTCTAAATGAAACATGTTTTGTGCTAGCTCTTTCAAAATTGACAAAATAAAGTAGTTTTAGGTTCTGTCTCTATGGTTTGTTTCCTCTTGAAGCAGCCCTAACTAGAGACTGCCTAAATACACTTTCATTGGAAAGGTGTGCCAAGCGTCCAAAAGTACTGGTTTTCTGAAATCTCGGCAAACATTTTTTCACCCAATCTTGATGATTCTCTGTGGTAATGATCAGTTCACTAAGCCCACTTGGCTGCCCAATTTTCACTCTTCTAGGTTGAAGCGTTCGTTTCCAGTAAGAGTTTGAATTTTTAGATTTCACTCTGTTTTCTCCTATATAGATAGATGTGTTGGGAACTCTAAATGAAACACGGTTTGTGCTAGCTCTTTGAAAATTGACAAAATAAAGTAGTTCTAAGTTCTGTCTCTAAGGTTTGTTTCCTCTTGAAGCAGCCCTAGACAGAGACTGCCAAAAGACATTTTCATTGGAAAGGTGTGACAAGTGTCCAAAAGTACTGGTTTTCTGAAATCTCGGCAAACATTTTTTCACCCAATATTGATGATTCTCTGTGGTAGTGATCAGTTCACTAAGTCAACTTGGCTTCCCAATTTTCACTCTTCTAGGTTGAAGCGTTCGTTTCCAGTAAGAGTTTGAATTTTTAGGTTTCACTCTGTTTTCTCCTATATAGATAGATGTGTTGGGAACTCTAAATGAAACACGGTAGGTGCTAGCTCTTTGAAAATTGAAAAAAAAAGTAGTTCTAAGTTCTGTCTCTATGGTTTGTTTCCTCTTGAAGCAGCACTAGGCAGAGACTGCCTAAAGACATTTTCATTGGAAAGGTGTGCCAAGCGTCCAAAAGTACAGGTTTTCTGAAATCTCGGCAAACATTTTTCCACCCTATCTCGATGATTCTCTGTGGTAGTGATCAGTTCACTAAGCCCACTTGCCTGCCCAATTTTCACTCTTCTAGGTTGAAGTGTTCGTTTCCAGTAAGAGTTTGAATTTTTAGGTTTCACTCTGTTTTCTCCTATACAGATAGATGTGTTGGGAACTCTAAATAAAACACGGTTTGTGCTAGCTCTTTGAAAATTGACAAAATAAAGTAGTTCTAAGTTCTGTCTCTAAGGTTTGTTTCCTCTTGAAGCAGCCCTAGGCAGAGACTGCCAAAAGACCTTTTCATTGGAAAGGTGTGCCAAGCGTCTAAAAGTACTGGTTTTCTGGAATCTCGGCAAACATTTTTTCACCCAATATTGATGATTTTCTGTGGTAGTGATCAGTTCACTAAGCCCACTTGGCTGCCCAATTTTCACTCTTCTAGGTTGAAGCGTTCGTTTCCAGTAAGAGTTTGAATTTTTAGGTTTCACTCTGTTTTCTCCTATATAGATAGATGTGTTGGGAACTCTAAATGAAACACGGTTTGTGCTAGCTCTTTGAAAATTGACAAAATAAAGTAGTTCAAAGTTCTGTCTCTTTGGTTTTTTTCCTCTTGAATCAGCCCTAACTAGAGACTGCCTAAATACACTTTCATTGGAAAGGTGTGCCAAGCGTCCAAAAGTACTGGTTTTCTGAAATCTCCGCAAAATTTTTTTCACCCAATATTGATGATTCTCTGTGGTAGTGATCAGTTCACTAAGTCCACTTGGCTGCCCAATTTTCACTCTTCTAGGTTGAAGCGTTCGATTCCAGTAAGAGTTTGAATTTTTAGGTTAAACTCTGTTTTCTCCTATATAGATAGATGTGTTGGGAACTCTAAATGAAACACGGTTTGTGCTAGATCATTGAGAATTGACAAAATAAAGTAGTTTTATGTTCTGTCTCTATGGATTGTTTCCTCATGAAGCAGCCCTAACTAGAGACTGCCTAAAAACACTTTCATTGGAAAGGTGTGCCAAGCGTCCAAAAGTACTGGTTTTCTAAAATCTCGGCAAACATTTTTTCACCCAATCTTGATGATTCTCTGTGGTAATGATCAGTTCACTAAGTCTACTTTGCTGCCCAATTTTCACTCTTCTAGGTTGAAGCGTTCGTTTCCAGTAAGAGTTTGAATTTTTAGGTTTCACTCTGTTTTCTCCTATATAGATAGAAGTGTTGGGAACTCTAAATTAAACACGGTTTGTGCTAACTCTTTGAAAATTGACAAAATAAAGTAGTTTTAGGTTCTGTCTCTATGGTTTGTTTCCTCTTGAAGCATCCCTAAGTAGAGACTGCCTAAATACACTTTCATTGGAAAGGTGTGCCAAGCGTCCAAAAAGTACTGGTTTTCTGAAATCTCGGCAAATGTTTTTTCACCCAATATTGATGATTTTCTGTGGTAGTGATCAGTTCACTAAGCCCACTTGGCTGCCCAATTTTCACTCTTGTAGGTGGAAGCGTTCGTTTCCATTAAGAGTTTGAATTTTTTTGGTTTCACTCTGTTTTCTCCTATATAGATAGATGTGTTGGGAACTCTAAATGAAACACGGTTTGTGCTAGCTCTTTGAAAATTGACAAATAAGTAGTTTTAGGTTCTGTCTGTATGGTTTGTTTCCTCTTCAAGCAGCCCTAACTGGAGACTGCCTAAATACACTTTCATTGGAAAGGTGTGCCAAGCGTCCAAAAGTACTGGTTTTCTGAAATCTCGGCAAACATTTTTTCACCCAATCTTGATGATTCTCTGTGGTAATGATCAGTTCACTAAGTCCACTTGGCTGCCCATTTTTTACTCTTCAAGGATGAAGCGTTCGTTTCCAGTAAGAGTTTGAATTTTTAGGTTTCACTCTGTTTTCTCCTATATAGATAGATGTGTTGGGAACTCTAAATGAAACACGGTTTGTGCTAGCTCTTTGAAAACTGACAAAATAAAGTAGTTGTAAGTTGTGTCTCTAAGGTTTGTTTCGTCTTGAAGCAGCCCTAGGCAGAGATTGCCAAAAGCCATTTTCATTGGAAAGGTGTGCCAAGCGTAAAAACTACTGGTTTTGTGAATTCTCGACAAACATTTTTTCACCCAATCTTGATGATTCTCTGTGGTAATGATCAGTTCACTAAGTCTACTTTGCTGCCCAATTTTCACTCTTCTAGGTTGAAGCGTTCGTTTCCAGTAAGAGTTTGAATTTTTAGGTTTCACTCTGTTTTCTCCTATATAGATAGAAGTGTTGGGAACTCTAAATTAAACACGGTTTGTGCTAACTCTTTGAAAATTGACAAAATAAAGTAGTTTTAGGTTCTGTCTCTATGGTTTGTTTCCTCTTGAAGCATCCCTAAGTAGAGACTGCCTAAATACACTTTCATTGGAAAGGTGTGCCAAGCGTCCAAAAGTACTGGTTTTCTGAAATCTCGGCAAATGTTTTTTCACCCAATATTGATGATTTTCTGTGGTAGTGATCAGTTCACTAAGCCCACTTGGCTGCCCAATTTTCACTCTTGTAGGTGGAAGCGTTCGTTTCCATTAAGAGTTTGAATTTTTTGGTTTCACTCTGTTTTCTCCTATATAGATAGATGTGTTGGGAACTCTAAATGAAACACGGTTTGTGCTAGCTCTTTGAAAATTGACAAAATAAAGTAGTTTTAGGTTCTGTCTGTATGGTTTGTTTCCTCTTCAAGCAGCCCTAACTGGAGACTGCCTAAATACACTTTCATTGGAAAGGTGTGCCAAGCGTCCAAAAGTACTGGTTTTCTGAAATCTCGGCAAACATTTTTTCACCCAATCTTGATGATTCTCTGTGGTAATGATCAGTTCACTAAGTCCACTTGGCTGCCCATTTTTTACTCTTCAAGGATGAAGCGTTCGTTTCCAGTAAGAGTTTGAATTTTTAGGTTTCACTCTGTTTTCTCCTATATAGATAGATGTGTTGGGAACTCTAAATGAAACACGGTTTGTGCTAGCTCTTTGAAAACTGACAAAATAAAGTAGTTCTAAGTTGTGTCTCTAAGGTTTGTTTCGTCTTGAAGCAGCCCTAGGCAGAGATTGCCAAAAGCCATTTTCATTGGAAAGGTGTGCCAAGCGTAAAAACTACTGGTTTTGTGAATTCTCGACAAACATTTTTTCACCCAATCTTGATGATTCTCTGTGGTAATGATCAGTTCACTAAGTCTACTTTGCTGCCCAATTTTCACTCTTCTAGGTTGAAGCGTTCGTTTCCAGTAAGAGTTTGAATTTTTAGGTTTCACTCTGTTTTCTCCTATATAGATAGAAGTGTTGGGAACTCTAAATTAAACACGGTTTGTGCTAACTCTTTGAAAATTGACAAAATAAAGTAGTTTTAGGTTCTGTCTCTATGGTTTGTTTCCTCTTGAAGCATCCCTAAGTAGAGACTGCCTAAATACACTTTCATTGGAAAGGTGTGCCAAGCGTCCAAAAGTACTGGTTTTCTGAAATCTCGGCAAATGTTTTTTCACCCAATATTGATGATTTTCTGTGGTAGTGATCAGTTCACTAAGCCCACTTGGCTGCCCAATTTTCACTCTTGTAGGTGGAAGCGTTCGTTTCCATTAAGAGTTTGAATTTTTTGGTTTCACTCTGTTTTCTCCTATATAGATAGATGTGTTGGGAACTCTAAATGAAACACGGTTTGTGCTAGCTCTTTGAAAATTGACAAAATAAAGTAGTTTTAGGTTCTGTCTGTATGGTTTGTTTCCTCTTCAAGCAGCCCTAACTGGAGACTGCCTAAATACACTTTCATTGGAAAGGTGTGCCAAGCGTCCAAAAGTACTGGTTTTCTGAAATCTCGGCAAACATTTTTTCACCCAATCTTGATGATTCTCTGTGGTAATGATCAGTTCACTAAGTCCACTTGGCTGCCCATTTTTTACTCTTCAAGGATGAAGCGTTCGTTTCCAGTAAGAGTTTGAATTTTTAGGTTTCACTCTGTTTTCTCCTATATAGATAGATGTGTTGGGAACTCTAAATGAAACACGGTTTGTGCTAGCTCTTTGAAAACTGACAAAATAAAGTAGTTCTAAGTTGTGTCTCTAAGGTTTGTTTCGTCTTGAAGCAGCCCTAGGCAGAGATTGCCAAAAGCCATTTTCATTGGAAAGGTGTGCCAAGCGTAAAAACTACTGGTTTTGTGAATTCTCGACAAACATTTTTTCACCCAATATTGATGATTCTCTGTGGTAGTGATCAGATCACTAAGTCAACTTGGCTGCCCAATTTTCACTCTTCTAGGTTGAAGCGTTCGTTTCCAGTAAGAGTTTGAATTTTTAGGTTTCACTCTGTTTTCTCCTATATAGATAGATGTGTTGGGAACTCTAAATGAAACACGGTTTGTGCTAGCTCTTTGAAAATTGAGAAAATAAAGTAGTTCTAAGTTCTGTCTCTTTGGTTTGTTTCCTCTTGAAGCAGCCCTAACTAGAGACTGCCTAAATACACTTTCATTGGAAAGGTGTGCCAAGCGTCCAAAAGTACTGGTTTTCTGAAATCTCGGCAAAATTTTTTTCACCCAATATTGATGATTCTCTGTGGTAGTGATCAGTTCACTAAGCCCACTTGGCTTCCCAATTTTCACTCTTCAAGGTTGAAGGGTTCGTTTCCAGTTAGAGTTTAAATTTTTTGGTTTCACTCTGCTTTCTCCTATATAGATAGATGTGTTGGGTACTCTAAATGAAACACGGTTTGTGCTAGCTCTTTGAAAATTGACAAAATAAAGTAGTTTTAGGTTCTGTCTCTATTGTTTGTTTCCTCTTCAAGCAGCCCTAACTGGAGACTGGCTAAATACACTTTCATTGGAAAGGTGTGCCAAGCATCCAAAAGTACTGGTTTTCTGAAAACTCGGCAAACATTTTTTCACCCAATCTTGATGATTCTCTGTGGTAGTGATCAGTTCACTAAGTCAACTTGGCTTCCCAATTTTCAGTCTTCTAGGTTGAAGCGTTCGTTTCCAGTAAGAGTTTGAATTTTTAGGTTTCACTCTGTTTTCTCCTATATAGATAGATGTGTTGGGAACTCTAAATGAAACACGGTAGGTGCTAGCTCTTTGAAAATTGAAAAAAACAGTAGTTCTAAGTTCTGTCTCTATGGTTTGTTTCCTCTTGAAGCAGCCCTAGGCAGAGACTGCCTAAAGACATTTTCATTGAAAGGTGTGCCAAGCGTCCAAAAGTTCTGGTTTTCTGAAATCTTGGCAAACATTTTTTCACCCAATTTGGATGATTCTCTGTGGTAGTGATCAGATCACTAAATCAACTTGTCTGCCCAATTTTCACTCTTCTAGGTTTAAGCGTTCGTTTCCAGTAAGAGTTTGAATTTTTAGGTTTCACTCTGTTTTCTCCTATATAGATAGATGTGTTGGGAACTCTAAATGAAACACGGTAGGTGCTAGCTCTTTGAAAATTGAAAAAAACAGTAGTTCTAAGTTCTGTCTCTATGGTTTGTTTCCTCTTGAAGCAGACCTAGGCAGAGACTGCCTAAAGACATTTTCATTGGAAAGGTGTGCCAAGCGTCCAAAAGTACTGGTTTTCTGAAATCTCGGCAAACATTTTTTCACCCAATATTGATGATTCTCTGTGGTAGCGATCAGTTCACTAAGCCCACTTGGCTGCCCAATTTTCACTCTTCTAGGTTGAAGTGTTCATTTCCAGTAAGAGTTTGAATTTTTAGGTTTCACTCTGTTTTCTCCTATATAGATAGATGTGTTGGGAACTCTAAATGAAACACGGTTTGTGCTAGCTCTTTGAAAATTGACAAAATAAAGTAGTTCTAAGTTCTGTCTCTATTTGTTTCCTCTTCAAGCAGCCCTAACTAGAGACTGCCTAAATACACTTTCATTGGAAACGTGTGCAAGCGTCCAAAAGTACTGGTTTTCTGAAATCTCGGCAAATATTTTTTCACCCAATCTTGATGATTCTCTGTGGTAATGATCAGTTCACTAAGTCCACTTGGCTGCCCAATTTTCACTCTTCTAGGTTGAAGAGTTCGTTTCCAGTAAGAGTTTGAATTTTTAGGTTTCACTCTCTTTTCTCCTATATAGATACATGTGTTGGGAACTCTAAATGAAACACGGTTTGTGCTAGCTCTTTGAAAATGGACAAAATAAAGTATTTTTAGGTTCTGTCTCTATGGTTTGATTCCTCTTGAAGCAGCCCTAACTAGAGACTGCCTAAATACACTTTCATTGGAATGGTGTGCCAAGCGTCCAAAAGTACTGGTTTTCTGAAATCTAGGCAAACATTTTTTCACCCAATCTTGATGATTCGCTGTGGTAATGATCAGTTCACTAAGCCCACTTGGCTGCCCAATTTTCACTCTTCTAGGTTGAAGCGTTCGTTTCCATTAAGAGTTTGAATTTTTAGGTTTCACTCTGTTTTCTCCTATATAGATAGATGTGTTGGGAACTCTAAATGAAACACGGTTTTTGCTAGCTCTTTGAAAATTGACAAATAAAGTAGTTTTAGGTTCTGTCTCTATGGTTTGTTTCCTCTTCAAGCAGCCCTAACTGGAGACTGCCTAAATACACTTTCCTTGGAAAGGTGTGCCAAGCATCCAAAAGTACTGGTTTTCTGAAATCTCGGCAAACATTTTTTCACCCAATCTTGATGATTCTCTGTGATAGTGATCAGTTCACTAAGTCAACTTGGCTGCCCAATTTTCACTCTTTAGGTTGAAGCGTTCGTTTCCAGTAAGAGTTTGAATTTTTAGGTTTCACTCTGTTTTCTCCTATATAGATAGATGTGTTGGGAACTATGAATAAAACACGGTAGGTGCTAGCTCTTTGAAAATTGAAAAAAAAAAGTAGTTCTAAGTTCTGTCTCTATGGTTTGTTTCTTCTTGAAGCAGCCCTAGGCAGAGACTGCCTAAAGACATTTTCATTGGAAAGGTGTGCCAAGCGTCCAAAAGTACAGGTTTCTAAAATCTCGGGAAACATTTTTTCACCCAATCTGGATGATTCTCTGTGGTAATGATTAGTTCCCTAAGCCCACTTGGCTGCCCAATTTTCACTCTTCTAGGTTGAAGCGTTCATTTAAAGTAAGAGTTTGAATTTTTAGGTTTCACTGTGTTTTCTCCTATATAGACAGATGTGTTTGGAACTCTAAATGAAACACGGTTTGTGCTAGCTCTTTGAAAATTGACAAAATAAAGTACTTTCAGGTTCTGTCTGTATGGTTTGTTTCCTCTTCAAGCAGCCCTAACTGGAGACTGCCTAAATACACTTTCATTGGAAAGGTGTGCCAAGCGTCCAAAAGTACTAGTTTTCTGAAATCTCGGCAAATATTTTTTCACCCAATCTTGATGATTCTCTGTGGTAGTGATCAGATCACTAAGTCAACTTGGCTGCCCAATTTTCACTCTTCTAGGTTGAAGAGTTCGTTTCCAGTAAGAGTTGAATTTTTAGGTTTCACTCTGTTTTCACCTATATAGATAGATGTGTTGGGAACTCTAAATGAAACACGGTTTGTGCTAGCTCTTTGAAAATTGACAAAATAAAGTACTTTTAGGTTCTGTCTCTATGGTTTGTTTCCTCTTGAAGCAGCCCTAACTAGAGACTGCCTAAATACACTTTCATTGGAAAGGTGTGCCAAGCGTCCAAAAGTACTGGGTTTCTGAAATCTCGGCAAACATTTTTTCACCCAATCTTGATGATTCGCTTTGGTAATGATCAGTTCACTAAGCCCACTTGGCTGCCCAATTTTCACTCTTCTAGGTTGAAGCGTTCGTTTCCAGTAAGAGTTTGAATTTTTAGGTTTCACTCTGTTTTCTCCTATATAGATAGATGTGTTGGGACCTCTAAATGAAACACTTTTTGTGCTAGCTCTTTGAAAATTGACAAAATAAAGTAGTTTTAGGTTCTGTCTCTATGGTTTGTTTCCTCTTCAAGCAGCCCTAACTGGAGACTGCCTAAATACACTTTCATTGGAAACGTGTGTCAAGCGTCCAAAAGTACTGGTTTTCTGAAATCTTGGCAAACATTTTTTCACCCAATTTTGATGATTCTCTGTGGTAGTGATCAGATCACTAAGTCAACTTGGCTGCCCAATTTTCACTCTTCTAGGTTTAACCGTTCGTTTCCAGTAAGAGTTTGAATTTTTAGGTTTCACTCTGTTTTCTCCTATATAGATAGACGTGTTGGGAACTCTAAATGAAACACGGTAGGTGCTAGCTCTTTGAAAATTGAAAAAAACAGTAGTTCTAAGTTCTGTCTCTATGGTTTGTTTCCTCTTGAAGCAGCCCTAGGCAGAGACTGCCTAAAGACATTTTCATTGGAAAGGTGTGCCAAGCGTCCAAAAGTACTGGTTTTCTGAAATCTCGGCAAACATTTTTTCACCCAATATTGATGATTCTCTGTGGTAGCGATCAGTTCACTAAGCCCACTTGGCTGCCCAATTTTCACTCTTCTAGGTTGAAGTGTTCGTTTCCAGTAAGAGTTTGAATTTTTAGGTTTCACTCTGTTTTCTCCTATATAGATAGAAGTGTTGGGAACTCTAAATGAAACACGGTTTGTGCTAGCTCTTTGAAAATTGACAAAATAAAGTAGTTCTAAGTTCTGTCTCTAAGGTTTGTTTCCTCTTGAAGCAGCCCTAGGCAGAGACTGCCAAAAGAAATTTTCATTGGAAAGGTGTGCCAAGCGTCCAAAAGTACTGGTTTTCTGAAATCTCGGGAAACATTTTTTCACCCAATATTGATGATTCTCTGTGGTAGTGACCAGTTCACTAAGTCAACTTGGCTGCCCAATTTTCACTCTTCTAGGTTGAAGCGTTCGTTTCCAGTAAGAGTTTGAATTTTTAGGTTTCACTCTGTTTTCTCCTATATAGATAGATGTGTTGGGAACTCTAAATGAAACACGGTAGCTGCTAGCTCTTTGAAAATTGAAAAAAAAAGTAGTTCTAAGTTCTGTCTCTATGGTTTGTTTCCTCTTGAAGCAGCCCTAGTCAGAGACTGCTTAAAGACATTTTCATTGAAAGGTGTGCCAAGCGTCCAAAAGTACTGGTTTTCTGAAATCTCGGCAAACATTTTTTCACCCAATATTGATGATTCTCTGTGGTAGTGACCAGTTCACTAAGCCCACTTGGCTGCCCAATTTTCACTCTTCTAGGTTGAAGCGTTCGTTTCCAGTAAGAGTTTGAATTTTTAGGTTTCACTGTGTTTTCTCCTATATAGGTAGATGTGTTTGGAACTCTAAATGATACACGGTTTGTGCTAGCTCTTTCAAAATTGACAAAATAAAGTAGACTTAGGGTCTGTCTCTATGGTTTGTTTCCTCTTGAAGCAGCCCTAACTAGAGACTGCCTAAATACACTTTCATTGGAAACGTGTGCCAAGCGTCCAAAAGTACTGGTTTTCTGAAATCTCGGCCAACATTTTTTCACCCAATCTTGATGATTCTCTGTGGTAATGATCAGTTCACTAAGTCCACTTGGCTGCCCAATTTTCACTCTTCTAGGTTGAAGCGTTCGTTTCAGTAAGAGTTTGAATTTTTAGGTTTCACTCTGTTTTCTCCTATATAGATAGATGTGTTGGGAACTCTAAATGAAACACGGTAGGTGCTAGCTCTTTGAAAATTGAAAAAAACAGTAGTTCTAAGTTCTGTCTCTATGGTTTGTTTCCTCTTGAAGCAGCCCTAACTAGAGACTGCCTAAAAACACTTTCATTGGAAAGGTGTGCCAAGCGTCCAAAAGTACTGGTTTTCTGAAATCTCGGCAAACATTTTTTCACCCAATATTGATGATTCTCTGTGGTAGTGATCAATTCACTAAGCCCACTTGGCTGCCCAATTTTCACTCTTCTAGGTTGAAGCGTTCGTTTCCAGTAAGAGTTTAAATTTTTAGGTTTCACTCTGTTTTCTCCTATATAGATAGATGTGTTGGGAACTCTAAATGAAACACGGTTTGTGCTAGCTCTTTGAAAATTGACAAAATAAAGTAGATTTAGGTTCTGTCTCTATGGTTAGTTTCCTCCTGAAGCAGCCCTAACTAGAGATTGCCTAAATACACTTTCATTGGAAACGTGTGCCAAGCGTCCAAAAGTATTGGTTTTCTGAAATCTCGGCAAACATTTTTTCACCCAATCTTGATGATTCTCTGTGGTAATGATCAGTTCACTAAGCCCACTTGGCTGCCCAATTTTCACTCTTCTAGGTTGAAGCGTTCGTTTCCAGTAAGAGTTTAAATTTTTAGGTTTCACTCTGTTTTCTCCTATATAGATAGATGTGTTGGGAACTCTAAATGAAACACGTTTTGTGCTAGCTCTTTCAAAATTGACAAAATAAAGTAGTTTTAGGTTCTGTCTCTATGGTTTGTTTCCTCTTGAAGCAGCCCTAACTAGAGACTGCCTAAATACACTTTCATTGGAAAGGTGTGCCAAGCGTCCAAAAGTACTGGTTTTCTGAAATCTCGGCAAACAGTTTTTCACCCAATATTGATGATTCTCTGTGGTAGTGATCAGATCACTAATTCAATTTGGCTGCCCAATTTTCACTCTTCTAGGTTGAAGCGTTCGTTTCCAGTAAGAGTTTGAATTTTTAGTTTTTCCCTCTGTTTTCTCCTATATAGATAGATGTGTTGGGAACTCTAAATGAAACACGGTAGGTGCTAGCTCTTTGAAAATTGAAAAAAACAGTAGTTCTAAGTTCTGTCTCTATGGTTTGTTTCCTCTTGAAGCAGCCCTAACTAGAGACTGCCTAAAAACACTTTCATTGGAAAGGTGTGCCAAGCGTCCAAAGTACTGGTTTTCTGAAATCTCGGCAAACATTTTTTCACCCAATCTTGATGATTCTCTGTGGTAGTGATCAGTTCACTAAGCCCACTTGGCTGCCCAATTTTCACTCTTCTAGGTTGAAGCGTTCGTTTCCAGTAAGAGTTTAAATTTTAGGTTTCACTCTGTTTTCTCCTATATAGATAGACGTGTTGGGAACTCTAAATGAAACACGTTTTGTGCTAGCTCTTTCAAAATTGACAAAATAAAGTAGTTTTAGGTTCTGTCTCTATGATTTTGTTTCCTCTTGAAGCAGCCCTAACTAGAGACTGCCTAAATACACTTTCATTGGAAAGGTGTGCCAAGCGTCCAAAAGTACTGGTTTTCTGAAATCTCGGCAAACATTTTTTCACCCAATCTTGATGATTCTCTGTGGTAATGATCAGTTCACTAAGCCCACTTGGCTGCCCAATTTTCACTCTTCTAGGTTGAAGCGTTCGTTTCCAGTAAGAGTTTGAATTTTTAGATTTCACTCTGTTTTCTCCTATATAGATAGATGTGTTGGGAACTCTAAATGAAACACGGTTTGTGCTAGCTCTTTGAAAATTGACAAAATAAAGTAGTTCTAAGTTCTGTCTCTATGGTTTGTTTCCTCTTGAAGCAGCACTAGGCAGAGACTGCCTAAAGACATTTTCATTGGAAAGGTGTGCCAAGCGTCCAAAAGTACAGGTTTTCTGAAATCTCGGCAAACATTTTTCAACCCTATCTCGATGATTCTCTGTGGTAGTGATCAGTTCACTAAGCCCACTTGCCTGCCCAATTTTCACTCTTCTAGGTTGAAGCGTTCGTTTCCAGTAAGAGTTTGAATTTTTAGGTTTCACTCTGTTTTCTCCTATACAGATAGATGTGTTGGGAACTCTAAATAAAACACGGTTTGTGCTAGCTCTTTGAAAATTGACAAAATAAAGTAGTTCTAAGTTCTGTCTCTAAGGTTTGTTTCCTCTTGAAGCAGCCCTAGGCAGAGACTGCCAAAAGACCTTTTCATTGGAAAGGTGTGCCAAACGTCTAAAAGTACTGGTTTTCTGGAATCTCGGCAAACATTTTTTCACCCAATATTGATGATTTTCTGTGGTGTAGTGATCAGTTCACTAAGCCCACTTGGCTGCCCAATTTTCACTCTTCTAGGTTGAAGCGTTCGTTTCCAGTAAGAGTTTGAATTTTTAGGTTTCACTCTGTTTTCTCCTATATAGATAGATGTGTTGGGAACTCTAAATGAAACATGGTTTGTGCTAGATCATTGAGAATTGACAAAATAAAGTAGTTTTATGTTCTGTCTCTATGGATTGTTTCCTCATGAAGCAGCCCTAACTAGAGACTGCCTAAAAACACTTTCATTGGAAAGGTGTGCCAAGCGTCCAAAAGTACTGGTTTTCTAAAATCTCGGCAAACATTTTTTCACCCAATCTTGATGATTCTCTGTGGTAATGATCAGTTCACTAAGTCTACTTTGCTGCCCAATTTTCACTCTTCTAGGTTGAAGCGTTCGTTTCCAGTAAGAGTTTGAATTTTTAGGTTTCACTCTGTTTTCTCCTATATAGATAGAATTGTTGGGAACTCTAAATTAAACACGGTTTGTGCTAACTCTTTGAAAATTGACAAAATAAAGTAGTTTTAGGTTCTGTCTCTATGGTTTGTTTCCTCTTGAAGCATCCCTAAGTAGAGACTGCCTAAATACACTTTCATTGGAAAGGTGTGCCAAGCGTCCAAAAGTACTGGTTTTCTGAAATCTCGGCAAATGTTTTTTCACCCAATATTGATGATTCTCTGTGGTAGTGATCAGTTCACTAAGCCCACTTGGCTGCCCAATTTTCACTCTTGTAGGTGGAAGCGTTCGTTTCCAGTAAGAGTTTGAATTTTTTGGTTTCACTCTGTTTTCTCCTATATAGATAGATGTGTTGGGAACTCTAAATGAATCACGGTTTGTGCTAGCTCTTTGAAAATTGACAAAATAAAGTAGTTTTAGGTTCTGTCTGTATGGTTTGTTTCCTCTTCAAGCAGCCCTAACTGGAGACTGCCTAAATACACTTTCATTGGAAAGGTGTGCCAAGCGTCCAAAAGTACTGGTTTTCTGAAATCTCGGCAAACATTTTTTCACCCAATCTTGATGATTCTCTGTGGTAATGATTAGTTCACTAAGTCCACTTGGCTGCCCATTTTTTACTCTTCAAGGATGAAGCGTTCGTTTCCAGTAAGAGTTTGAATTTTTAGGTTTCACTCTGTTTTCTCCTATATAGATAGATGTGTTGGGAACTCTAAATGAAACACGGTTTGTGCTAGCTCTTTGAAAATTGACAAAATAAAGTAGTTCTAAGTTGTGTCTCTAAGGTTTGTTTCGTCTTGAAGCAGCCCTAGGCAGAGATTGCCAAAAGCCATTTTCATTGGAAAGGTGTGCCAAGCGTAAAAAGTACTGGTTTTGTGAATTCTCGACAAACATTTTTTCCCCCAATATTGATGATTCTCTGTGGTAGTGATCAGATCACTAAGTCAACTTGGCTGCCCAATTTCACTCTTCTAGGTTGAAGCGTTCGTTTCCAGTAAGAGTTTGAATTTTTAGGTTTCACTCTGTTTTCTCCTATATAGATAGATGTGTTGGGAACTCTAAATGAAACACGGTTTGTGCTAGCTCTTTGAAAATTGAGAAAATAAAGTAGTTCTAAGTTCTGTCTCTTTGGTTTGTTTCCTCTTGAAGCAGCACTAACTAGAGACTGCCTAAATACACTTTCATTGGAAAGGTGTGCCAAGCGTCCAAAAGTACTGGTTTTCTGAAATCTCGGCAAAATTTTTTTCACCCAATATTGATGATTCTCTGTGGTAGTGATCAGTTCACTAAGCCAGTTGGCTGCCCAATTTTCACTCTTCAAGGTTGAAGGGTTCGTTTCCAGTTAGAGTTTAAATTTTTTGGTTTCACTCTGTTTTCTCCTATATAGATAGATGTGTTGGGTACTCTAAATGAAACACGGTTTGTGCTAGCTCTTTGAAAATTGACAAAATAAAGTAGTTTTAGGTTCTGTCTCTATTGTTTGTTTCCTCTTCAAGCAGCCCTAACTGGAGACTGGCTAAATACACTTTCATTGGAAAGGTGTGCCAAGCATCCAAAAGTACTGGTTTTCTGAAAACTCGGCAAACATTTTTACACCCAATCTTGATGATTCTCTGTGGTAGTGATCAGTTCACTAAGTCAACTTGGCTTCCCAAATTTCAGTCTTCTAGGTTGAAGCGTTCGTTTCCAGTAAGAGTTTGAATTTTTAGGTTTCACTCTGTTTTCTCCTATATAGATAGATGTGTTGGGAACTCTAAATGAAACACGGTAGGTGCTAGCTCTTTGAAAATTGAAAAAAACAGTATTTCTAAGTTCTGTCTCTATGGTTTGTTTCCTCTTGAAGCAGCCCTAGGCAGAGACTGCCTAAAGACATTTTCATTGGAAAGGTGTGCCAAGCGTCCAAAAGTTCTGGTTTTCTGAAATCTCGGCAAACATTTTTTCACCCAATTTGGATGATTCTCTGTGGTAGTGATCACATCACTAAGTCAACTTGGCTGCCCAATTTTCACTCTTCTAGGTTTAAGCGTTCGTTTCCAGTAAGAGTTTGAATTTTTAGGTTTCACTCTGTTTTCTCCTATATAGATAGATGTGTTGGGAACTCTAAATGAAACACGGTAGGTGCTAGCTCTTTGAAAATTGAAAAAAACAGTAGTTCTAAGTTCTGTCTCTATGGTTTGTTTCCTCTTGAAGCAGACCTAGGCAGAGACTGCCTAAAGACATTTTCATTGGAAAGGTGTGCCAAGCGTCCAAAAGTACTGCTTTTCTGAAATCTCGGCAAACATTTTTTCACCCAATATTGATGATTCTCTGTGGTAGCGATCAGTTCACTAAGCCCACTTGGCTGCCCAATTTTCACTCTTCTAGGTTGAAGTGTTCATTTCCAGTAAGAGTTTGAATTTTTAGGTTTCACTCTGTTTTCTCCTATATAGATAGATGTGTTGGGAACTCTAAATGAAACACGGTTTGTGCTAGCTCTTTGAAAATTGACAAAATAAAGTAGTTCTAAGTTCTGTCTCTATGGTTTGTTTCCTCTTCAAGCAGCCCTAACTAGAGACTGCCTAAATACACTTTCATTGGTAACGTGTGCCAAGCGTTCAAAAGTACTGGTTTTCTGAAATCTCGGCAAATATTTTTTCACCCAATCTTGATGATTCTCTGTGGTAATGATCAGTTCACTAAGTCCACTTGGCTGCCTAATTTTCACTCTTGTAGGTTGAAGAGTTCGTTTCCAGTAAGAGTTGAATTTTTAGGTTTCACTCTCTTTTCTCCTATATAGATACATGTGTTGGGAACTCTAAATGAAACACGGTTTGTGCTAGCTCTTTGAAAATGGACAAAATAAAGTATTTTTAGGTTCTGTCTCTATGGTTTGATTCCTCTTGAAGCAGCCCTAACTAGAGACTGCCTAAATACACTTTCATTGGAATGGTGTGCCAAGCGTCCAAAAGTACTGGTTTTCTGAAATCTAGGCAAACATTTTTTCACCCAATCTTGATGATTCGCTGTGGTAATGATCAGTTCACTAAGCCCACTTGGCTGCCCCAATTTTCACTCTTCTAGGTTGAAGCGTTCGTTTCCAGTAAGAGTTTGAATTTTTAGGTTTCACTCTGTTTTCTCCTATATAGATAGATGTGTTGGGAACTCTAAATGAAACACGGTTTTTGCTAGCTCTTTGAAAATTGACAAAATAAAGTAGTTTTAGGTTCTGTCTCTATGGTTTGTTTCCTCTTCAAGCAGCAATAACTGGAGACTGCCTAAATACACTTTCATTGGAAAGGTGTGCCAAGCGTCCAAAAGTACTGGTTTTCTGAAATCTCGGCAAACATTTTTTCACCCAATCTTGATGATTCTCTGTGGTAGTGATCAGTTCACTAAGTCAACTTGGCTGCCCAATTTTCACTCTTCTAGGTTGAAGCGTTCGTTTCCAGTAAGAGTTTGAATTTTTAGGTTTCACTCTGTTTTCTCCTATATAGATAGATGTGTGGGGAACTATGAATAAAACACGGTAGGTGCCAGCTCTTTGAAAATTGAAAAAAAAAGTAGTTCTAAGTTCTGTCTCTATGGTTTGTTTCCTCTTGAAGCAGCCCTAGGCAGAGACTGCCTAAAGACATTTTCATTGGAAAGGTGTGCCAAGCGTCCAAAAGTACAGGTTTTCTAAAATCTCGGGAAACATTTTTTCACCCAATCTGGATGATTCTCTGTGGTAATGATTAGTTCCCTAAGCCCACTTGGCTGCCCAATTTTCACTCTTCTAGGTTGAAGCGTTCATTTAAAGTAAGAGTTTGAATTTTTAGGTTTCACTGTGTTTTCTCCTATATAGACAGATGTGTTTGGAACTCTAAATGAAACACGGTTTGTGCTAGCTCTTTGAAAATTGACAAAATGAAGTACTTTCAGGTTCTGTCTGCATGGTTTGTTTCCTCTTCAAGCAGCCCTAACTGGAGACTGCCTAAATACACTTTCATTGGAAAGGTGTGCCTAGCGTCCAAAAGTACTGGTTTTCTGAAATCTTGGCAAATATTTTTTCACCCAATCTTGATGATTCTCTGTGGTAGTGATCAGATCACTAAGTCAACTTGGCTGCCCAATTTTCACTCTTCTAGGTTGAAGAGTTTGTTTCCAGTAAGAGTTGAATTTTTAGGTTTCACTCTGTTTTCACCTATATAGATAGATGTGTTGGGAACTCTAAATGAAACACGGTTTGTGCTAGCTCTTTGAAAATTGACAAAATAAAGTAGTTCTAAGTTCTGTCTCTAAGGTTTGTTTCCTCTTGAAGCAGCCCTAGGCAGAGACTGCCAAAAGAAATTTTTCATTGGAAAGGTGTGCCAAGCTTCCAAAAGTACTGGTTTTCTCAAATCTCGGGAAACATTTTTTCACCCAATATTGATGATTCTCTGTGGTAGTGACCAGTTCACTAAGCCCACTTGGCTGCCCATTTTCACTCTTCTAGGTTGAAGCGTTCGTTTCCAGTAAGAGTTTGAATTTTTAGGTTTCACTCTGTTTTCTCCTATATAGATAGATGTGTTGGGAAACTCTAAATGAAAACGGTAGGTGCTAGCTCTTTGAAAATTGAAAAAAAAAGTAGTTCTAAGTTCTGTCTCTATGGTTTGTTTCCTCTTGAAGCAGCCCTAGGCAGAGACTGCTTAAAGACATTTTCATTGGAAAGGTGTGCCAAGCGTCCAAAAATACTGGTTTTCTGAAATCTCGGCAAACATTTTTTCACCCAATATTGATGATTCTCTGTGGTAGTGAACAGATCACTAAGCCCACTTGGCTGCCCAATTTTCACTCTTCTAGGTTGAAGCGTTCGTTTCCAGTAAGAGTTTGAATTTTTAGGTTTCACTCTGTTTTCTTCTATATAGATAGATGTGTTGGGAACTCTAAATGACACACGGTTTGTGCTAGCTCTTTGAAAATTGACAAAATAAAGTAGTTTTAGGTTCTGTCTCTATGGTTTGTTTCCTCTTGAAGCAGCCCTAACTAGAGACTGCCTAAATACACTTTCATTGGAAAGGTGTGCCAAGGGTCCAAAAGTACTGTTTTTTGAAATCTCGGCAAAATTTTTTTCACCCAACCTTATTGATTCTCTGTGGTAGTGATCAGTTCACTAAGTCCACTAGGCTGCCCAATTTTCACTCTTCTAGGATGAAGCCTTCGTTTCCAGTAAGAGTTTGAATTTTTAGGTTTCACTCTGTTTTCTCCTATATAGATAGATGTTTTGGGAACTCTAAATGAAACACGGTTTGTGCTAGCTCTTTGAAAACTGACAAAATAAAGTAGTTTTATGTTCTGTCTCTATGGATTGTTTCCTCTTGAAGAAGCCCTAACTACAGACTGCCTAAAAAAACTTTAATTAAAAAGGTGTGCCAAGCGTCCAAAAGTACTGGTTTTCTGAAATCTCGGCAAATATTTTTTCACCCAATCTTGATGATCTCTGTGGTAATGATCAGTTCACTAGGTCCACTTGGCTGCCCAATTTTCACTCTTCTAGGTTGAAGCGTTCGTTTTCAGTAAGAGTTTGATTTTTTAGGTTTCACTCTGTTTTCTCCTATATAGATAGATGTGTTGGGAACTCTAAATGAAACACGGTTTGTGCTAGATCTTTGAGAATTGACAAAATAAAGTAGTTTTATGTTCTGTCTCTATGGATTGTTTCCTCTTGAAACAGCCCTAACTAGAGACTGCCTAAATACACTTTCATTGGAAAGGTGTGCCAAGCGTCCAAAAGTACTGGTTTTCTGAAATCTCGGCAAACATTTTTTCACCCAATCTTGATGATTCTCTGTGGTAATGATCAGTTCACTAGGTCCACTTGGCTGCCAAATTTTCACTCTTCTAGGTTGAAGCGTTCGTTTCCAGTAAGAGTTTGAATTTTTAGGTTTCACTCTGTTTTCTCCTATATAGATAGATGTGTTGGGAACTCTAAATGAAACACGGTTTGTGCTAGATCTTTGAGATTTGACAAAATAAAGTAGTTTTATGTT